>NC_056729.1:1422927061-1423214561 GCF_019279795.1 Protopterus annectens
GGCCTAGTCATGGGAAGCCAGGCTTGGCTCTGACATTGTGACTTTGCGGAACCCTTCAAGGCGTCATTTGCGAATGCCCCTTTTGATGGTTCTGCCTTATTTGGCAAGACAGTTCGCGAGACTTTAGTCCAGAGCGAAAAGGACGGGAAGACATTGTCTGCCATCGGAGTCTGCTTCTATGCTCCCCAGAGGACCTTCTCTAAGAACCAAAAGGGACAGAAGACGACGTGGTTCCGGAAATCGCAACATTCCCAGCCTGCTCTGGACAGTCAGTTCTTCCGTGGCAGAGGAGGACAGGGAGGATGCCGCCCTAGAGGCAGAGGGGGCCCGAAGAATTTTGGGTCCAGAGAAACCTTCTCTGGTTGGCCCATGCAGCAACCCTGAGGGGTTGCCCGACTGCTCCACTCTGGAGGCAGTCGGGGGGGGCGTTTCTCGAGGCACCTGGCAGCTTGGGAGTCCATCATATCAGATCGCTGGGTGCTTCGTATCATATCCAAAGGTTACCATATTCCCCTGTATCATGTCCCCAAACTCAGAAACCTCCCCGATGTACCACCCGATCAGAGGGAGGTAGCAGCTGCAGAAATTCAGCAGCTCCTAGAAAAAAGAGCCATCCAACCCGTCCCCCCAGACCAGCGCGGATTAGCTTTTTACTCCAGGTTCTTTCTGGTGCTAAAAAACACGGGGGACTTGAGGCCAATTCTCGACCTCTCCCTTTTGAACCCGTCGGTAACCAAACAAAAATTCCGGATGGTCACTCTTCAATCCATCCTCCTCCTATTGCAGGAGAACGACTGGATGTGCTCAATAGACCTCAAGGATGTTTACTACCACATTCTGATGGACAGATGATCCAGGAGGTTCCTCCGCTTCCGGCTGGGAGCCAGTCACTACCAGTTCAGGGTCCTTCCCTTTGGCCTCACCACAGCCCCCAGGGTGTTTACCAAAGTATTAGCAGTGATAGCGGCCCACCTGAGACTCCAGGAAATGCAGGTTTTTCCATACCTGGACGACTGGCTCCTGACTGCCCCGACAAGGCATCTGCTAGTTCGCTCAGCCAGGGACTACTTCCTCCGGCATGCTCCCCAGCTGGGCATCACCATCAACAGGGACAAATCTTCTCTTGCTCCGACTCGGGTGATATAGTTTATAGGGGCCAAGTTGGATACGAGAAACCTTCTAGCATTCCTGACTGCGGAACGACTGCAAAACCTGAGGCTTCATGTGCGGGCCATCCTCCAGTTAGAAGCTCCATCGGCGGAGTTGGTCCTGAGGGCTCTAGGCTCCATGGCGGCAGCAATCACTCTTCTGCCATTGGCTCTTCTGAATATGAGGGTCCTGCAATGGACCCTTCAAGTCCAGTGGTCCTTTCTACATTGCTCCCTAAGCCATCCTATTCCCCTCAGCAGGGCTTGCAGGAGGGCTCTCTTATGGTGGCTCCAGTCTCCGGACCTCCATACGGGACGTCCCTTCTCCACGCCTCCTCCCCTTGCCACAGTGACCACGGATGCCTCTCGCCTTGGGTGGGGGGGGGGGCATTGCTCAGGCAGGACTGTCCAAGGCACGTGGAACGACACAGAGACCTCTTTGCATATCAGTGTCCTGGAGATGAGGGCAGTGCTATTGGCGTTGCAAACACTTCAGAACCTTCTTCCTGTAGGAACTATTGCGATACAGACGGACAACATGTCAGTTGTCTGGTACATCAACAAACAGGGGGGAACCAGGTCCTTTCCTCTCTGTCGAGAGGCCATGAGAGTGTGGGAATGGGTGATCTCCACCAACCACTTTCTTATTGCAACGCACATTCTGGGACGGTCCAACACACTGGCAGACAGGCTCAGCTGCACCATTCTTTCCCCTTACAAGTGGTTTCTCAATCCCCAGGTAGTGAAGCGGATTTTTGCCGAGTGGAGGCAACCCTGTTGCGATCTCTTCGCTTCTCCCTCAAATACGAAATGCAACAGTTACTTTGCTCTAATTCCCCCCTTCGGGGATTCCCAGAGAGACGCTCTGGTGCATGCTTGGCCTCCCGGTCTACTTTATGCTTACCCACCTCTACCTCTGATGCTGAAACTCATACAGAAAACCAGTCGGTTGGGGAGCAGAATGATCCTCATTGCCCCATTCTAGCCTCATCAAATGTGGTTCCCTTACCTGTGGTCTCACCTGGTAAATCCTCCTTGGATTCTGGATCCCTTACCAGATCTAATATCTCATCCCCTAGATCTCCCGATCCCGAACCTGGACAACCTCAAGTTGACAGCTTGGCTGCTCCAGTTCCACTCCTAGTCAGGACTCCTGGAATCTCTTCCCCAGTTAAAGCCATCCTAGTAGCAGCACACAAACCTTCCACTAGAAAGGTCTGTCGCAGTAAGTGGAAGCGTTTCTCCATCTGGGCGGAGAATCATAACTTAGATCCCTTCACAGCACTGTTACCCACTGTGTTGGATTTCCTTACAGGTCTGTTTCATCAGGGGGCTAGCTGCTCTACGGTCAAGGTTCAGCTGGCAGCTATTTCTCATTACCATGTGGGACATGAGTCAGGCCCTTTGATTACGGCAAAATTGTGTAAAACATTTCTCAAGGGTACCTTCCTGCTCAGACCTCCTGTCAAGGAAGTTGTACCCCCTTGGGATTTATCAGTAGTCCTACAGGCCTTAACAGCTCCCCCTTTTGAACCTGCTGCTTCGGTTGATCTTAAGTACCTATCTTGGAAAACGGCATTCCTTGTCGCTATTACTTCAGCGAAAAGAGTTTCTGAACTTCAGGCCCTTCGTGTAAAAACCCCGTATTTGGCCTTTCACCAGGATCGAGTGTACCTCAGGACCAATCCCTCGTTCCTTCCCAAGGTGGCTTCAGAGGCTAATATCAACCAATCCATTAACCTGCCAGTCTTCTTTCCTAAGTATCAGAACAAAGGAGAATACAAACTGCATTCGTTAGATGTGCATAGACAACTGCGCTTCTGCATTCACAGGACTGCTGGTCATAGACAATCCGACCAGTTGTTCATCTCCTTTGCCAAATTTAACTTGGGTAAACCTGTCTCTAAGGTCACTTTATCATGATGGATCTCACAGTGTATTCTATTGGCCTATGAAAGTTCTGGGAAGCCCGCACCTCAGGGAGTTTGTGCACATTCTACTCGCTCCATATCTACCTCTGCTGCCTTTAGGTCTAGAGTGTCTTTAGACTATATTTGCTCTGCAGCCACTTGGGCCTCATCTCATACCTTTATCAACCATTATAAGCTGGATGTTATCTCCAGAGGGAGAGCATCTTTTGGCTCCGCAGTGCTCCGGAATATCCTTCCATGATGGCCGCCCAAGTTCCAGGTAGCTTTGGACTCTGTCCCAAAGGTTGCTGACAAATGAAGTGCCTACTTCAGATTAAGAAGTTATGTACTCACCATAACATTCCATCTGAGTAGGAAACTTCATTTGTCTGCAACCACCCCCCCCCTCCTTCCCCCTGACCTTCAGAATTTTAGTTCCTGGATGTCCTCCTTCTAGTCCCATTCGGGACGTATTTAGCCTTTTAGCTGCTTGTAGGAGGGCAAACTTGATCTGAGGTTAGTCAGGGTTGGCAGGGGATTATGGGTAAGGGTCGGAGCTAGGAGCTCGGATCTGATAGCTGTGAAACAAGTTGCCGGCTCGGATCCAAGATCGGATCCTATACCCAAAAGTTGCAGACAAATGGAAGTTTCCTACTCAGATGGAACGTTATGGTGAGTACATAACCTCTTATTTTATGAATATAACTAGTTACTGAAATAAGTGGGTTATACAGTCTGATATAGCATTGTTTGACCAAGACAAGTTACCAAAGTATAAGTAAATGACAAAGTATCCTTTTTTCTGAAATAGCTTTTTCTTGTTTAGTCTCAGTGTGTTCACATTTGTTTGAAGTTTTTGTAGTAACACCTATCCAATTCTGTAGCACAAGAATGCAAATAACGTTAAGCTACTTTTTTAGGGACCTTCTGCAAACTCTGACTGAGGATGAATTGCACTCACTGGAACGTAATCTTTGTATATCACAAGATGTAGAGTTTCATGTTGGACCTGATCCTGATGTATCGTCTTCCATTCCACCAGTATTGACTGTGGCCTTACCTTTAGAAGACAGGCTTTCAGCAAAAGCTGAAAATACAGAAGCAGAGTTAGCCTGCTCAATGCAGTATGATGAACAAGAATTGGAACAGCTTAATATGATGGTCCACAGGGTTGGAGATGAGATGTCTTCCTTGCTTTCCCCACCAAGTGTTTGCCAGTCACCAGCTCACAGACCTACATCAGGACTTGCATCTGACAAAGAAGGGTCACCTCACAGAAGTGTCCTTGAAAATACAACAGATGAAGAAGATAGGGTGTTCTTTATGGATGATGTGGATGGAGCAAGAGAAGCCGTTGTTGGTTTGGAGGTTAATGAAGAGACACTCGCTTGTATTGGTGCACCTGATCATGGCACTGGCCAGCTTCCTGTGTCTGAAAAACAACATGCTGTTCAGAATGGCTGTCAAAATGATATCCATCAATCCCTAAAGGAAACAGAAGAGAGTAATGCCACAGATGCCTTAAAAGGATTAACTGGTGCAAACTCATCTTCAGTCACTTGCACTTGTGCAGAGGGGCTTGATACACAGTTATACCTCAATGGCTGGGATGCAAATGGAGATGAGGCAGAGACTGCAGAAATTATTGCACATCGCACAGGAGGAATGAAAATTTCAGCAACTGTAATTTTTAATCCAAAATCCCCAACTGTTTCAGAATCCCCTTTGAGTCCTGAAACTGCAGATAATCTTCCTGCTTCTGATCAGTTACATGAACTGGAAGAAGGCGAATCACAGAAGCTTAGTGTAGCTGCCTCAAACTGTCTAATAAACTCGTGTGTATGTTGTGGAAGCTGTGAGGATAGCAAGGAGGATACCTGTGAAGCATCTAGAGAAGAAACACATTCCCAAAATAAAGTTATAAATGCTTCCTACAGTTTAGCAAAGTCAAAGGAAAGTGACAACTTGGATACTTTGAACTGTGCTCTACCCACCCATGGAACAATAAAAGATGTATGTTGCTGTAACATGCAGACTGAAAGAGATGACACTAGAGAATCACTCAAAACAAATAAATGTGTAAAATGTCTTGCACATAGCTCTGATGCAGAGCTGCACATTACACAAAATGGGCCACAAGCAGAAGAGAGAGTTTCAGGTTCTCAGAAGAGGAGTGATACAAATAGGCCACAACTTACTAAAGGCAAAGAGAGGAAAGCAGAGACTAATATCAGTAGTTTAAATGGTAAAGTATCTGAGGAAGAACCAAAGCCAAGTTCAAGGTAAGACACTCTTCCTTACCAAGAATACTTTTGTAAATTGATGTGATCTGGTATTTTGTGTTTCTGCAAACATCTGTAACACATGTTTCCTTAACTGTAATTTACTACTTTTTTTCCACGTTGTAATAAAGTTAAAGTAAAAATTGTAGGCATGTACTAAGCTAACAACAACCAGGGCCTTTGTAGGCGTAGTTACTATAGCAGTGTCACTGGCGCAAATGGTAACATGCTCACTTTTGCCACAGAAAGCTGTAGGTTCTAATCCCACATCAAGCAGAGTGATTACGGACACTGCAGTGCAGCATAAGGGGGGTGCTGCAACTGGTTAGTGTCATCCTTCAGATAAGACGTTAAACTGAGGCCTCATCTGCTTGAGTTGGTGGTAGTTCAGGCGGATGTGAAAGATCCCATGAGGGCAATTGAAAAGAGTAGGGGAAGTTCCCCAGTGCCCTGGCCAAATTTCCACTAATTGTGTCCCTTAGAAAGGGGATATGTTGGGAAGTTTCTAAAGGTTATGTGTGGGGGGGTATATTAGGTTGGGCATAGTTACTGCCCATAGTAGGGTATGAATTTCTGATTTCTCATGCACTGGTCAAGGTTACACTTAAATATGCTTATGGATGTATGCTTCACATGGATGGGGAACCTTTTCCAGATTATGGGGATAGTATATCTGTCTCATCAACATGTCCTGTTTATGTCGCAAGCAAAATTTAAATCCTTAAATCTAGTAGTTCTGATGCTGTTCATTTCGCTGATGTGCAAAAGCTCCATCAGAGCCTAATCTGAGGATGAAGAGGACTCTTGTAATAAGGGAATCTGTTGTACTACACATACACACAGATGTCCCTATCACCAAACCGAACAAGGAAAAGATAATAGTTAGCTGCTTGTCTGGTGCCAGGATCCTCCAAGTTACACATGCACTCAAGTCACTACACCACAGGTACCAGTATGATTCAATCATAGTCTATGTGGGTATTAATGACCTGAGACATGCCATCCTCTTACTATATGAAGAGACATTATTGATCTCTCCGAATGTGTCTCAGGAAGGTATGTGTCTTGCATTGAGCAGCATTCTACCTTCACCAAGAATGATGCCACAGTTCAAACAAAAGATGATTGACTTCAATAATTGGCTTTGTTTCTGGTGTCTTTCCAGGGAGATTCAGTATTTGTCAGCATGGGAAGACATGGCTAACAAATCATGCTGCTTTGCACTTCTCCCCCCAGCTTCAGAATATTGGCTAAAACTGTATCTACACCCTTAGTCTTTTTGGACAATGCCAAATTGACGAAACTACCAACATAGAAAATAAAACCCAAAGAAACCTAAAGATGTTACTGCTCAGTGCTAGAAGCCTAAACAAAACACCACACTCTACAAGCTTTGCTCACTGTGGAGGATATAGACATCTGTGCTGTTACTAAGACAGGGTTTAAATCCACAGACATTACTCCTGCAGTGCAAGGCTTCAGTGCCTTCCACACATTTAGTTCATCAACTGAACAGACTGGGACAAAAGGTGGAGCTGTCTCGATCAGCATTAGTAACAAGTATACCTCTAGCTTGGTTAAATACAATGCTGTGGAGTTTATCCATGTGCAAATCACCATAGACAAAGTCCCATACCATATCCTAGCAAGCTGTAGGTCACCCTTTATGGCCCAAGAATCCCATGGCTCGTACCTAGACCTACTGGAGACACTTACCATTAAACTAAATACCTTGTTCATGGGAGATTTTAACTACCCTGTATAGACTGGGAAATGTACACTGCCTCATGCTTACAGGCACAATGATTTCTGGACTTCATTGAAGCAAATACCTCGACCAGATGGTGCACACACCCATCAGAGGTTCAAACATACTAGACCTGATACTCAACTAATATGAGACAGTGTTGCAAACTTCCCAGTGTCTCTTCCTCATTGGTGAGGTCAGACCACAAAACTACAACAGCAGCAAACCCTGTAACTGTTAACTTTTCCAAAGCAAACTATATCCTATTAAGTGATAGCTTGTCAAAGTTCAGTGCCTCTCCCAACATGGAGTTCTCAGCAACTTGTGTAGCTTGTTCACAGAAACCCTGTACAACTGTGTAAATGGCTGTATAGAGGCCACTGAACCTATTACAAGTAAGCCCAAAACAAACCACACATGTAGAAGCCAAACCTTAATAGGGTGTATTACAAAATGAAAAAAGCATGCCTAAAATCAGGACGAGCACTTTCCATAATAAGAGTTCTCTAATTAAACGCAATAGGAAACTGAGAAGTAATTAAGTCCAGCAAGGCCAGTTAGGAGGTCAAGATAACCTCATACGCTAAAGACAATCGCAAGGCCTTCTTCAGCTATGTCTGTAGTTTCAAAGGCAGCACCCCACAGTGTGCAGAACTGGTGGTCAGTTGTGTCACATTCACTAAGCAGAGCGACATAGTGAATCTGCAAAATTCAGCTCAAACTTCACCATCCCACTCCCCCTGCCTCCCTCGTGAAATACCTTCTACCATAAGCCCCACCCCAACTATTTTCAGGGAGCAGGTGGTGCTTACTAAAGCCAAAAGCACAGCCTCAGTGGGTCCCGCCAGTATCCCAGGGCACCTCTTTTTTTTTTTTTTTAATTTCTCCAACTCTTATGTTTCTAATACCAGAATGGAATGGACCCCATTCCTATGTCAAGGCACAGTTAAAGTTCATGAAGTTAGTATTGTTTCAGTCTTTAAAGTTAGCAAAAAGTGCTCTTCCCAGCACCAACAATATGCCCAGTAATGACTTTTGCATTTCATATGGAGTTACATGTACTGGTAACATATCCAAGTGTGACTGTAAATTCTTTTTTATAAGACTTGTTGCCTCTACTACTAGAATTGTCTAGGTATTCTTCTTCCACATTGCCCTTGTTTCCATATGCAAATCCTGGCATTTTATGACTTTGTGTCTCTCTGTGTACGTAAGACACTGTAGTCAGTGGGTGTAGCGGTTTCAGTAATCAGTGCTACTTTTGTCTTATTTTCATGGAGTACTCAATCTAGTTTTCTTGCATGTATTTTTTGAATTGTTGGTAGTGGGTGATCCCATGTGTTATAAACTTCATCATTTTCTATTATGCTTTGTGGCTGATATTTCCAATATGTTTCCAATGTTTTTCAGCCACTTCAATACAATAATATTTTGCACAATCCCCAATGTAACAGTCTTGCCACATTGTTATGCCTTTCAGTATACAATCTGTAGAATAGTGTGTGTGCGTTGTACCTTTAAGAAGCATTTCAAGGTCGGCACGTGCATATAAATAACCACATGCTAGCTTCAGTACCATTTTAAGAGTGCAACCAGAGAGTGAGCATGTATGAGTGTAATAGCTAGTTTGTTTATAAGTTTATCTAAGTTAAAATTATTAAGCCTCAATCCTGATGTATTTGTACATAGTAAAGTTGCTTGAATAGAACCCACAAAGACTTGTCTATTTTATCCTGACTGGACGAGCGACCTGGTGTCAGAACGAACCAGGATTCCAAAGATTGCTTTTTAAGGCTGCGAGGTACAGAGAGAACAATGAAGGCAAACTAAGAGAAAACGAGCATGAAAAAGGGCCGGAATCTAACAAAAGGTAATGAAAACTTGCACAGATGATTTATTTTATAAAAAAAGATAAAACCGAACATTATAAGGGCACAAACCACATTATTAAACAAACAAGAGGCTCAAAAAGGTTGATTAATTAAACAAAATATTTAAAATTAAGATATTTTATAAAACGATAATCAGAAAAGCACATAAGGGGATTGGAATTATCTCGGAATTGCAAAATGAGCATGTTTAAAGAAAAACGAGCATGTTTAGAGTAAAAAGAGCACAAGAAAAGTATAATGGGCATGGAAAAAGATTAAACGAGCAAAACTAAAATAATAAGGGCAAAAAAGGCACATTAAGCAAAAATAAAGCAAGGAGACTGCATTTTTTGTCAAAGTACTGTGTTTTGGCATAACTACTGTTTCACATTCAGGGCATAACTAGAGTTATTCGAAGTATCTCAAAGTGTGTAAAAGTGCTTACAGTGTGTGCTTATTACTGTGCATTTTTTCCGAAGAGTTTGTGTACAAAGTGCAACTATTTTGTGAAGTACAGTCAAAGTGCAGCCATTTCAAAAAGTTTCTTGTGTTGGCTGTGTCTATTCGCAAAGTGCCACCATTACAGAGTGTTTCTTGCACTGTAAAGAGTTATTTAGCAAATTTACAGCCATTTGGGGAAAGTTTCAGTGTGCTGTGTACTGTTTATTCGCAAAGTGCAGTTACTTTGAAATGTTTCTTACTCTGAGCTGCTTCTGCCCAGTTCATTTGCACAGTGCAGTTATTTTGAAATGTTTATTACACTGATAAGAGGTGATTTCTTACAGAACAGTAGTTTCAAGAGTATTACAGTGCCCAAGAGACTTATTTTGCAAAGTTCAGTTATTCAGAGGCTTGTTGTGCTACTGGGCATAGTTACAAATACTGGTATAAATTTCTGGCATATGTATGTGTGTGCTCATGCATATTTGCGAAAGCCTTCACTGGTATGTGTCAATATGGCAATTGTATTTCGAAAACCGTCACCATTGGTGTTTGATCAGAATATTGCAGAGAACTGGAGAATATTTGAGCAAGAGTACAATATTTTTATACAAGCAGCTTATTCTGACAAAGATGCATACACCGGGGCATTCATTTTGCTAAACCTAGCTGGTCAGAGGCCATTGAAAGAGAGCATTCATTTGTGTATGCGCCAGCAGTAGATGAGGGAGAAGGTGAAAACTGTCATATTGTTGCAGAGGCTGAATCAGGGGAAGATGCTTAGTGTCTGAAGCACAAGTTCAGGGAAATGTTTAACCCCCAGACAAATATTACATTAGAGAGGCATTTGTTTTACACAATAAATCAAAAACCAGGAGAAACTTTTGCAGCTTATATAATTGACCTGAGAAACAAAGCTAAAATGTCTGTTTGGTGACTTAAAAGATGAGTTGATAAAGGACAGGCTTGTGTGTGGTATTAATAGTGCTGCAGTGAGAAAGATTTTCCTTCATGACAGTGATTTAATGCTGAGCAAAGTTATTGAGATTTATCAAATCCATGAAGTTACAGAAAGACCCACAAGTATGCTTGCAAGTGATAAAAGCATGGTTTTAGCAGGCTCCAGAGCCACATCTAGACAGCATGCAACATGTGGCTAGCAGAAGCAGGCTTAAGCACATGGCAGCTGCAATCCCTACGGGTTTGCCTGGGAAGCCTTGTAGTTTTCCAGCAAGGTCTAAGAAAAGGACACGCTCAGTGCAGTACAAGGGTGAGTCAACAAAACCCAAATTCGGCTTTATTAACTCTTGCAATTGTGGTGCCAATCATGAATCTAAAAGGGAAAATTGTTTAGCATTTGGTCAGCAATGCCACAAGTGCTAAAAATGAAACCACTTTCAAAAGTTTTACAAGTCAAGCAAACCTCACACTGTTATAAAGAAGGGTCACTCGAAAAATCAAGTTGGTCAAATAGAGAGCTGTAATTCTACTTTCTACGTAGATGGTGCATCAGTAATTGGTGAAAAGGTTGATGCAGTAAATTTGTTGGCAAATAATGAAGTGTTGTTTACTGTCCAGATCAATGATAAATCCAAAGAGCTTAAAGTGGACACTGACTCAAAGTGTAATGTTATGTCAGCAGACACATTTACTAAGGTGAGAACTGGTAAACAACTCAGTGTGGCTAGTTGTGCGAAACCTGTTGCTTATGGAGGTGAAGAAATTCAAACTGAAGGCTCATAGTGCTTTCATGTTATTTGACTAGGAACTGTTACAGCTTGTCTCAGCGACAGTTTGAGAATGAATTCCTTTCTTTTACCAAAGAAGTTAATTATATAAGCACATATCCTAGTTCCAATTTTACTGAAGCTATTTTCTCAAAGTATGCTGATGTTTTCAATGACAAATTGGGCAAACTTAGTTGTGTATTCCATGAAGATGGACCCAGATGTCAGTCCAGAGGTCAGACCAGCAAGAAAAGTTCTGATAGCCATGCAAAATAAAGTTAAAGCTCAGCTGGATAAAATGGTGCAGCAAGGTACAATTTGTCCAGTTACAAACCCATCTGAATAGGTGCCGTCCATAGTAGCAGCCCACAAAAAACACTCATACGAAATCAGAATATGTATTGACCCAAAAGATTTGAACAAAGCATTAAAGAGACTGCATCATCCAATGCATACAGTTGAGTAAGTCGCAGCCCTAATACCAAATGCCACTGTTTTTTCTGTCTTGGATGCAAAAAGTTCATTTTGGCAATTGATGCTTGATTGCAGATCCTCATTACTGACTACTTTCAGTACCCCATTTGGCAGATAAAGATTGCTCAGGATGACATTTGGAATAAACTCTGTAAGTGAAGTCTTTCAGCATGCAGTGGAGAAAATTTTTCAGGTTATCCTTGTGCCATAATAGTAGATGATTTATTGGTTGGAGGCAATGGTGAAGCAGAGCATGAGAGAAACCTTAAGAAAGTTCTAGACAGAGCACCAGAAGTGAATTTAAAGCTCAATCCTCTGATGTACAAATTCAAACTACCAAAAGTTACATATGTAGGTCATTTATTCACTAGCACTGGCTTGCGACCAGATCCATCCAAGCAAGCAGCCATTCTTGAGATGCCAGCACCAGATGATGTTCAGACTGTACAATGTTTTCTTGGTATGATCAACTATTTAGGCAAGTTTATACTAGACTTCAGTAAGCTGACAGCACCTTTAAGAAAGCTGACACACAAAAATGTTATTTGGTCGTGGTTGGAACAGCACCAGAGAAGGTATTTGAAGACAAAAAGCAGAAAATTTCCACCCCACCTACATTAAGATACTATGATGTCAGTAAACCAGCAACTCTTTCCTCTGATGCTTCAAAATTTGGTCTTAGTGCAGTTATTCTTCAAGAAGGCAGATCAGTAGCCTATGCTTCTGGAACTCTTACCAAACTGAAATGCAATTTGAAACAAAGACAACTGACAGCACGACTGGAATCTCAATCCACAAATTTAATGAAACGCCTTTCATCCAAAACATATAGTGAATAAAATCAGCTGATCTCTGCACCTTAAAATTTAAAGACAGTGTTTAAAAAAAAAACATTTAAAATCCAGTTCAGTTATCATATATATTTTTACTAAAACTATGATAACTAACATTTACAGTTTTATTGGAAAAACTGGAGCTTCTTCGGCAAATTTGCCTGAATGCCTATAATTTTCCTGGATTAAACAACATGTGTTCTATCATGTTTGAAACTGAAAAGCTTATTGAGATGAAAAACTGTAGTAATAATATTATAAGTACATACTATTCCTTATTTGCCTTGTGGTATTGTTTTTTACTTCAATTTTTTTAGTAGTTGATTAACTGCTGAATATTAACTTTAGGGTTGCAATTTTTGTGCTGCTGCTGCTATTAGTTATTAGTTATCATAGTTTTAGTAAAAATATATATGATAACTGAACTGGATTTTAAATGTTGGTTTTTAAACACTGTGTCTTTAAATTGTAAGGTGGAGAGATCGGTTGATTTCATTCAGCCTTATTTAAACTTGTTTAGTATGAATTTTAGTATCTGATGAAGTTCAACTATATGTTTTGGACGAAAAGTGCTTCATTAAATTTGTGGATTGAGATTCCAGTCGTGCTGCCAGTTGTCTTTGTCTAAGTTTTTTTTTTTTGTTGTTTTATCTTTTTGGAGTTATTTTGAAATGCAATTTGCTCAAATTGAGAAAAAAAGTTTTGGCAATAGTATTTGCATGTTCACAGTTTTATGATTATATCTATAGTTGAGCTATCGAGATCGAGACTGATCACCAACCTCTAGTCACTCTTCTAAAGAAGCCTTTGCTTTTAGATCCAGCGAGATTACAAAGAATGATGCTCAGATTGCAAAAGTACAACTTCAAAATGGTCTGTACGAAAGGTTATCTGGCTGATACCTTATCCAGATCGCCCAGAAATACAGTGGAGCAACTTCATGCAGAGAATTTTGACTTTGACATCATGGTAGTGCTTAATTTTTCTACCACGAGACTTGATGAGCTGAGAGATCATGCAAAGACTCATACTGTTTGCAAAAGCTCAACCACTGCATTAATGCTGGATGGCTGTCAAAGCACTCTAGTGTACCACCTGAAGTGCAAACTTAGTTTCCTTACAGAGATGAAATGTTGATGGAAGATGGCATTATTTTCAAAGGTCCTAGAATTGTTGTTCCTGCTTCTTACAACATGAATATATCCAGATTTTGCATTGTGGTCACCCAGGTTCCGAATCTTCCAAAAGAAGGGCGAGAGAACTAGTATTATGGCCTTCTCTAGTAAAATTACATTGATAAAGTACATTCTTCTTGTTCAGTATGCAGTAATACTAAACCACATTTGCCAAAATAACCACTTCAGCTAAGTCCAGTTCCAGAACTACCTTAGTCAACAGTAGCCACTGATATGTTCGAGTGGAACAATTAAGCATTACTTAGTGTTGGTAGATTCTTATTTGAACTGGTTTGAGATTGAATTACTACCTAATCTAGCATCCACTGCTGTTATCACCAAGTTGAAACATCATTTCTCAGTTCATGGTAGTCTACACAGTTATTTCTGACAATGGTACCCAATTTACCAGTCAGTTATTTCAGAAATTTACAAAATAATGCAACTTTGTACATGTTACTAGTAGTCCAGAATATCCACAGTCAAATGGACTAGCTGAACGTGCAGTACAGAGTGCAAAGCAATTATTTGAGAGGTCAAAGTGTGATAATACTGATGTGTTTTTGAATTTACTTAATCTCAGAAACATACCCCATGACGATACTTTTCTCGCCTGCTCAGAGACTTCTGTCTAGGTAAACCAGAACAAGATTGCCTATTAGTTCCAGTTGTTTGAGGCCTAAAACTAAGAACAACAGGACAATTAGAGCCCAGTTATTCAGAAAGCATTCTTTCCAGAAGTCCAGCTATGATAAATCGAGCAGATTACTTCATCCATTGAAAGAAGGAGACACAGTGAGGATACAAATGGTGAAAGGTTTCGACCAGATTGGTCAAGTAACAAGTATATATACTGAGCCAAGAGTCTACTTCATAGAATCTGAGGGTGTGGAGTACAGGAGCAATCGCAGATGACTTCTTCCTATACCAGAATTGATATTACAGCATTGTTCCTGTGATACAGACTGTAGATTTCAGAACAATCCAAACAATGTTCCTGTTGCAGAACACGTCTTAACTTCTTCTTCCATTTCTGATGATGTTCCTAAAGTTGAACATTCAGCAGAGCCAGTCCCAGTTGCTAGACCTAATTCTAATTTCTATGTCACACGATTTGGTCGCATTTCCAGACCTAGTGTGAAATACACAGCAACCTGGATGTAATTGTTTATTTAGTGCTGTATAATTGCATGACAAAGAATTGTTTCTATTGATTGCATGTCAATTAATGTCGTCAGTATTAGATGACTGATTTCTCAAAGAAGGGAGGATGTAGAATAGTATCTGTGTGTTGTACATTTAAGAAGCGTTTCAGGGTCTGCACATGCATATAAATAGCAAGCACATGCTAGCTTCAGTGCCATTTTAAGAGTTCAGCCAGAGAATGAGCATGTATAGGTGTAATAGCTAGTTAGTTTATAAGTTTGTGTAAGTTAAAGTTCTTAAGCCTCAGTCCTGATGTAGTTGTACATATTAAAGCTGCTTGAACAGAACCCTCAAAGACCCATCTCTTTTATCCTGACTGGACGAGCCACACAATCCTTCTGCCTTTAGTATATCACATACAAAATCGAAGTCAAAGAAAACTGTCATTCAGAAGTACACTACAATGTAGATGAACAAAATTGCGATGCTTTGTTCCCAGTGCTAAAACACACACAGAGAAGAAGAAGAAAATAATATAATAAAAATAAAAGTAAAAATAGAATAGAAGAATAATATGACCAGACACACTTTACATATAAATAAAATTGAGTAACAGCATGCGCATGACATTACTATAACATAAGAACTAAGCAGCATATGGAGTGATCAGCATGAATATTGCACAGTGTGATTTATATTGTACTTCATAGAGTCTTACAGTAAAGTAAGGTGTAAACCAACGTTAAATATACACATCAGTTAGTTACTGCAGTTGACAAAGCTTAATACTTATAGTGCAACAAAGCATAGATATGTAAGGATCTGTACAGCATAACTGTGTGGTAGGAGGAGAAGAAGGCATTGACAGTCTCCTAGCTCATTTTTTCAGTAGTCTGATGGAGAGGATAAAGAAACTGTTAATTCTTGAAGTCCTACAGTGCTTACTTCTGTATCCCCTACCTGAGGAGAAGCGGGAGAACATACCATTTACAGGATGCAAAGGTTCACTGGATATCTTCCTGGCTGTACTGATGCAGCGTGATTCATGTAGGTCTTCCTGGGGTGCAAGAGAGAACCAATGATTTTCTCTGCTGCCCTTACAACTCAACTGAGAGCCTTACGATCAGAGGTTTTGCAGCCCCCATACCAGATGATGCTATTGGTAAGGATGCTTTCGGTGGTACCCCTGTAAAAAGTTTGGAGGATGGTCTTTGATGATTTTGCCTTCCTCAGTTTCCTTAGGAAATGCAAGCGTTGCTGAGCTTTTTTGACCGTGTAAGATACATGGACTGACCAGGACAGGTCCTCAGTGATATCTACTCCCAGAAACTTTCTACTTTTGACCCTTTCCACTGTCACCCTTTTCATCTCTAGATGTTGATGTGGTTCTTGAGACCTTCTGAAATCCACAATCAGTTCCTTAGTCTTGCTGACATTCAGCGCAAAGTTGTTGTCACACCAGCCCAACAGATGTTTGATCTCATTGCTTTAGGCTATCTCCTCTCTGTCTCTCACCTGACCTATGACAGTAGTGTCATCCATGAATTTGATAATTTTATTTGACTCATGTCTGGCCATGCAGTCACGTGTCAGCAAGGTGAATAGGAGAGGACTTAACACACACCCCCTGTGGTACTCCTGTATTCAGGGTTATGCTTTCAGAATTGTTGTCAGACACACAAACCCTTTGAGGCCTTTCCATGAGGAAGCTTAGAATCCAATTACATAAGTGTGATTTGATGCACAACTGTAGTAGTTTTATTATAAGATTCTGAGGGATGAGAGTATTGAAGTCAGAACTGAATTCTATGAATAGTAGTCTTGCGTAGCAAATGTTCTTCATGTTTCACTGTTGCAGTCATCACATTTGGGTTACCCTGCCAGGGGTAGCCCTCAGTCAGCCCGAATACCAGAGGCTTAGTATTTCTGAGTTGGTTGCTGTCGCTCCAGGACTGACGTCAGGTCATCAGTGGTATAAAATCAGGCAGCCAACGCCATTACATCAGTCTTTCTTGCCAAGGAGCCCGAAGCAGAAGCAGTTTGCATGAGTGCCGGTCGGCCGCTACCTGAGTTTTGTTTCCGAATTGAAGTTGAAGTCTTCTAAAGCTAAGTACCCCGTTAGGGATCCTTTTTTCTTACTCTAACCGATGTCAGAAAAAGTTAACAATTTTCTCACCTGTGGAAAGCAAATACCACACGAGACTGCCATTCTTACTGTGTCACCTGTTTAGGCTTAGCCAGAACTGTATGTCATTGGGCCCTTATTGTAGCTAGATATTTTCGCTCTCAGTCCTCGAATTCCGATATGGCTTCGGTAAGCCATCCGACTACCGATCTTCCGAAAAAAGTAAGGATAAAGACAGAAACAGACCCCACAGGTCCAAAACTGCTGACGACGCTTCCGCTAAGCTAGTTGTCAGTTCTCTGGTCCTTAGTGAGGCACTTTCGCAGCCCCTAATGCTCACTTCTCTGAATTCGCAGACCGCTATCGAGACTCTTTTTGAGTCTGGTATGCCGCAAGACTCTTCTTCGACCTAAGGATCCTGCGGATGTCTCTACCTTGGATGGGTCCGGAGCCACTGAGCAGGCACCGGCTTCCAAGGAAGTACTTCAGACTACCGATACTCGACATAGACTGACAACTTCTTTCACGTCTTCAGTTCTTTCTAAAACTACTGAGTTTCTAAGGCCCAGGGTCCGAACTATGCCCAAAAAAATGACGACCCAAGCTCAGGCACCTGCTTCCATGTCTCAATTTAAAATGCTTAAAATGGCGGAAGACCTTATTATGCTTATTAGGCAAAGCCAGGCTATCCCTTCCAAAAGAAAGAGACTTGTTCCCAGTAGTTTTATCTGAACAGGAGTCCGATGACTCTGATGCTTCTGAATATGAAGACATGCAACCCCTCTCTGCTTATGAGGATTCTGATGCAGAGGAATCCATTCCTTCTGCCTCTCCACCCGAGGATTTTTCATTTGGGGAAACCCTTCATACTTTAAGGGAGCATTTTCAATGGGAATGTCAAGACTATCCTCAGTCAAAAAAAGAGTCTCAGGGAATTCTTAGATTTACCACAGCACAGACCTTTGGCCATTCCTCCTGTCCTGGATGTTGTGGATGATGTTTTTATGGAATCCAGTTTGACTCCTGACACCCTTCCTCTTGCTCCCAGGAAACCTGACAGCTATTACAGAGTCCCAGACTCTCACAAATTCCTTTTCAAAAATCCTACTGCTGACCCAGAGGTCATCTCTCAAGGACCTAAAGGAATTAAAGCAACTTCAGCCAAGAATCATACACCCTCAGACAGGGATTCCCGAGCTTTAGACAGATGGGGTAAAAAAGTATACACATCTGCTACTCTTACTATTAGAGCATTAAATTGTCAGTTCCACATGCTGAAATATTAGCAGCATACCATGGAACTCCTCAAACAAAAAATATCTTCCTTTCCTGCTTGTGCAGAAAGTAAAGAATTACAAGACCTAATGCATTCTGCAGGTGAAGTTACTAAGCACACCTTGCAATGTGGCTTTGATGCCCTGGAAGCATCTTGCAGGGCAGCAGTCACTGGTTCTGTCTTCAGAAGGCATGCTTGGCTTAAGGAACAGACCTTGCCGGACCATGTCAAATCCAAATTATTGGACGCACCATTGAACAAAGACAATTTATTTGGCACCAAGGCAGAAGAAGTCTTAAAAAGATGGAAGAAAAAGCTAAATCTGTGCAGACAGTTAAAGACTTCTTACAGGTCCAGCCTCCAAGGTTCAGTAGGCATTGCCCCTGCAAGCACTGGTCCTTTCCTGCCCCCTCCAGGTCAACTCAGCCCAGACCAAGGGGAAGCAGATCCCCCAGATAGCAGCCCCAAGGAATTAAGAGATCTAAGCAATGGAGTTCCTCCTATTCAAAAACAGGGAGTGCAAAGCCACCCCCTTATGGTAAGAACTCTCAATGACTTTACACCTCCACCCCTTACCTCTGTCCACCTGCCTGTGCCCCTAGGAGGGAAACCTCTCCTTCCATGCAAGCAACTAGGCCTCTATTACCAACGACCAATGGGTCCTCAATGTAGTGTCCCAGGGATACAAATTTTATTTCTACACTCTGCCAACCCCAAAAGGTTTCCCAGACCTTCCTCCAAACCAGTGGGCAGAGGCCAAAAAGCAAGTCCTTTCCCTGCTCTCCATGAGGGCGATACAGCATGTTCCTGCAGAACAGGTAGGCCAAGGTTTCTATTCCAGACTCTTCCTGGTACCTCGAAAAGAGGGCACCTGGCACCCAATCCTTGATCTATCCATTCCAAACATCTTTCTGGTGATACCAAAATTCAAAATGCTCACCCTCCAGCAGCTTCTTCTTATGCTTTCCAAGGATGCTTGGTTAACCACCCTAGACCTAAAAGAGACTTACCTACACATCCCAATCAGGGAATCTTGCAGGAAATATCTATGTTTCAGGGCAGGATCTATGCACTTTCACTTCTTTGTGCTTCCCTTTGGCTTATCCACTGTTCCCAGAGTTTTCACAAAATGCCTGGCTCCAGCCATTGCTTTTTGCAGACGAAGAAATATTCAAATTTACCCGTACTTAAACGATTGCATAATTCAGGCAGAGTCAGGAAAAGCTGTTACAGCACCTGACCTTTGTAAAGGACCTACTGCCCTCCCTGGGGTACACTATCAACAGAAAGAAATCAAAACTAGTCCCCACACAAAAAATTGTATTCCTGGGAGCAAGCCTGGACACAGCATCCCAGATGTCACTCCTTACTCCAGAAAAACAAGCCTACCTGAGAGGCTACTTCTCTCAACTAGCCACCAGAACTCAGTTATTCACAAGGAAAATCCTGCAAGCTCTAGGATTCATGGCCTCCTGCATTCTACTCATTCCATATGCCAGACTGCATATGAGGAAACTACAATGGTACCTAAAAAGTCTTTGGTGTCAACACTCTCAAGACCTGGACACTATCATACCAATGATACCTTGTCTAAAGAAAGATTTTCTTTGGTGGGCAGCAGCATGCAACCACAACAAGGGAGTTCCCTTCTCACAACCCCACACTGCCCAGACCCTCAGTACAGACCCATCAGACTATGCCTGGGGTGCACACCTGGACGGCAGGTGCATTCAGGGCCATTGGAGCCCAAATCGAATACATCTGCACATCAACCAAAAAGAGATGCTAGCTGTTCAGCATGCATTGACAGCTTTCAGACCCCTACTCTCCCCGGGGCCTCTACTGATCAAAACAGACAACACCACAGTGATGTGGTATATCAACAAGCAGGGAGTGACTCACTCTTATCCTCTCTGCAGGCTCGTCATGACCCTTTGGCACATGGCCACAGCCATACAACTACACCTGCTAGACAATTCCTGCCAGGCTCCCAGAAACCTGCTAGACCCACATGAATGGCAGCTAGACCACAGAACCTTCACCCTTGTATCCCGGAAATGGGGCACCCCGAAGGTGGACCTCTTTGCCTTCCACTCCAATTATCATCTCAGCAAATTCTGCAACAGGGAGCCTCACAGCAAGGCCTGGAAATTGAATGCTGTATCCTTCCAGTGGGTAAACCTCTCAGTCTATGCATTTCCCCCTCTACCACTCATTTCAAGGGTACTGCTCAAAATAAGCGAGGAAAAACTGAGGGCAGTCCTGATTGCCCTAGACTGGCCATGCCGGTACTGGTACCCACTGCTGCGCAGCCTGTCACCCCTGTCACCATGGCACCTACCTCAGATCCCAACAATCCTGACCCAGAGGAATGGAAAATTCATGCATCCCCAATTGCAGACCCTCAACCTGGCAACTTGGCTTATTCCCTGACCTCTCCTCAAGCTGCCAGCCTAAGCAAACAAGTCCTAGATGTTATAAGTGAGACCAGATACCCCAGCACTAGAAAATCCTATGCTGACAAGTGGAAAAGGTTTTGCAACTGGATCCAGGCTAAGGGAGCTGGAATGGCACAGCCCTCAATACCTCTCATCCTGGATTACCAGCAGACCTACTACACAGGGGTCTATCCTTCTCTTTTATTAAAATGCATGCCTCTGCCATCTCTGCTCATTACAGCACAGAGCCACTTCTCTTCTCACACTCTCTCATCAAACAGTTCCTAAGAGGGGTTAACAACTTGAAGCCACCCAGAAGAGCCTCCTACCCCAGCTTGGAACCTTAACTTTGTGTTGGAAAAGCTCACCCTACCCCCATTTGTACTTGCAGCTTCAGCAGAGTTAAAATTCCTCTCTTGGAAGACAGCCTTGTTTCTGTTCATTACTTCAGCTAGAAGAGTATCAGAGCTACAAGCACTCTTGGCTGTAGAGCCCTTCATCATTTTCCATACTGACAGGGTCTCCCGCAGGACTAACCCATCCTTCATGCCTAAAGTGGTGTCCAGTGTGGCTCTCAACCAATCCATTAATTTGCCCACCTTTTTCCCCAACCCACAAAACAAGGGAGAAAGGATTCTCCACTCTCTAGATGTGCACAAACAACTCAGATTCTATCTGGACAGGACTAAATCTTTTGGAAAAGCTGATCAATTGCTAGTCAGCTTCGCGGCAGGGGCAGTGAGAAAGGCAATATCCACCTGCCTATCTTCTTCAAATCCAGGGCAGGCTTTGCCACCACAGTCTTGCAGGGCATCCTAGCCAACCTCCAGTCTTCTTGACTGCCTCCACCCTTTTCTGCAGCTTTGGGAATCAACCCAAATGTGATGACTGCAACAGTGAAATATGAAGAACATAGTACAGTTGTGTACAATTACCATAAATATAGATGTTCGAGTGTATTCACTGTTGCAGTCCTGGTCCCCCCCCCCCCCTCCATCCCCCTTGTCGCTCTCTCTCTCTCTGTTTTTCTCTCTCCTTACAGGGAATTTTTGGTATTTACTTTCTACTGGTGGTGGTCTTCCACCATAACCTAGCTCCCTATTTGGGGGCTCCTGGGTAAGAAAAACTGATATAATGGCATCGGCTGCCTGATTTTATACCACTGACGACCTGGCGTCAGTCCTGGAGCGACAGCAGCCAACGCAGAAATACCAAGCCTCTGGTATTTGGGCTGACTGAGGGCTACTCCTGGCAGGATAACCCAAATGTGATGACTGCAATAGTGAATACACTCGAACATCTACATTTATGGTAAGTGTACACAACTGTACTTTCTTGCCTTCCAAGTGGGTCAGAGTTTCATGGACTGCTTGGGAGATGTCATCCGCTGTACTCCGTTTCGTCCTGTATGCAAACTGCAATGGGTCCAGAGTCACTGCTATGCTTGAGGCTGTGATTTTTGACCCATCTCTCAAAGCATTTCATCACTGTTGAGGTTAAAGCCACTGGAAGGTAGTCATTTACAGTTGTTGGTTTTGGTTTCTTGGTTAAGGGAATCATGGGCATCTTCTTGAAGCATTTTGGTACACTAGCTAGTTGTAGTGAAGTATTGAAGATGTCCATGAGTACTGGTGCCAGATCTTTCACACATTCCCATAGTACACTACCCAAGATGTTGTCTGGGTCAGCTGCTTTCCTCCAGTTGACCCGTTTCAAGGTTCTGATGACATTAGTTGTGTTCAGGCTCAGCACTGCTTCATCCTTGTCAACAGGTAGTTTATTTGCCACCATTTTGTTATCTGCTTCAAACCTGCTGAAGAAGATCTTCAGTTGGTTGAAAAATTCAGTGCTGTTATCGCATGAGGCTGACACAGGTTTCTAGTCAGTGATGGTTTATATGCCTTCCATAGTCATCTGGTATCCCCTCTGGTCGCTAATGTGGCCCTGCATCTTCCTGTCATAGGTCTCTTCGCATCCTTAATAACTTTGTTCAGTTTGGCTCTGGCAACCCTTAGAGCATTATTGTAATTTGATCTGAATGCTGCATTCGTAGCTTTTATGAGCTTGTACACCTCACTGGTTAGCCATGGCATTTGGTTTGCCCATATGGTGATGCACTTGGTGGTGGTTACATCATCCACACTTTTTGAGATGTAGCCCATGGCTGACTCTGTATGTATCCAGGTCAGTGTGGTTGTATGTCATGGTTGCCTGTCTGAACACTGACCAAGTCCATACACTCAAAGCAGTCTTGCAGCTCTGAGACTGCTCCCTCAGGCCCTAGCCTTATTTGTTTTCTAGCTGGTTTGCTGGTTTTCTGTAGTGATTTATGTGCAGGAACCAGCTTGATGGCTAGGTGGTCAGAGCTACCTAGATGTGGCTAAGGTGCTACTTTGTATGCTTGCTTAATGTTGGTATATACCTTATCCAGTGTATTTACCCCTTTTATGGCAATGTCCACGTGGTGGTGGTAATGGGGTAATACTGTCTTTAAGATGGCCTGGTTAAAGTACCCTGCAATTACTATTGCAAACTCTGGGTTACTGTTTTGAACATCACTTGATAGGGAGTAGACAGTGCTTCATTGGTGTTTGCATTGGGTGGAATGTAGACTACCGTAATACATACTCCATTGAACTCTCTAGGCAAGTAGAATGGTCTGCATTTTAAGGAAGGAAATTCAACGTTCTCCGAGCAGAAAGAGTTAACCATTTCACAGTTACTACACCAGCTGTTTACATATATACACACTGCCCCCACCCCGAAACTTGTAACAGAGTGATTGAATTCTGTCTGCTCTGTATAATGTCATGCCCTTTACATTTACTATGTTTCACTGATAGTAGGATTAAGCCATGTTTCAGTAAACACAAATAGATTGCTGTTTCTCACCTTGTTTTGTGAAGAGAGTTCCAGTCTTAAGTAATCCATCTTGCTTTCAAATGAGCATACATTTGCCAGCAGCATGGAAGGCAGTGCAGGCCTGTGAGGGTTAAATTTTACTCTGGCTGGAATTCCTGATCTGGTGCCTTTATTTCGGGATCTGTTGCATCTTTTCCTTTTTAAGTGTCTGCCAGGAGCTATGGACATGATTAGCCAGATGTTTGCATTCCTGTCCACGATCCAGCAAAATACCCAGCTGCAGGATTTCCTGTAGTATGCTAGGTCTTGCAGGCCTCTCTGTAAACATCTGATCAAACAAGCAGCAGTGTGAGATTTTAGATCCAATTTCTAACAGTTTCACTGCATTGTAGCTTAATATAATTTAATTTTCTTCCTCTAACTGATTTTCCGGAAGTTTCTGATGAAAAAGAAGACAAAGAATGCACTTTCCTGGCGGGATCCATCAAAGTAGCCGCTGCCACACGGGGAGCCATCATTTTTTTTTTTTAACAAGATGTATGACTGTTTCTAGTTCTGTTTTACAAACAAAACATACATTTGTCCATTTCTCCATGTTCAATGGACTTTGTAAACCAAAATGTACGTACTCCACTATCTTGAGCTCCATTATTAACCTTTCATCTTTTGTTTTAAATTCACCTCCCCTTAACCATTCACTAGTTCGATCCTGATCAACGTAAGGTTGTTCCAAGAGTTCCCTATACTTGCAGGTATATTTATGCATTTTCCACATTTCTTGCCTTCTCATATGATCCTTCACCTTCTGTTCTTCCTTTTATTTTTTTTGGCACATTCAGTTGCTTGCCCGATTTTTATCTCCTATGGTTTAATTTCCATTCCCACTTGACGGCAATATGCTTTTGCTAAATTAAGCAGGGAAGTAATCTTGGACTTTTTCTCCTCATGTTTAAGAATTTTCACTACATTTGTGTCTTGTGAAGTCAACAGATGTGTGCAGTCCCACATTTACAAATCTTTACGTGTAATCATTTTCGGGGAGGCCCATGCCGCCTTCAGAATGTGGAATATGTAATCATGGTATGCACAGATTTTTATAAATCATTTGATGAGTATAAAGCACCCTTCTTGTTTTCCTGTCTAACCTGTCCAACTGGGGCCAATCAGTTACTCCAAAGCTATAAGTTAAGACAGGAAGAGCAAATTGTTTTATAGCTTGGACTTTATTACTAGATGTTAGTTCTGCTTTTAGTGTTAATTTAAGCCTTCTAAAAATATTCCTTATTGAGTTATATTTGCATTTGTTCATATTTTATTGTTGATCCTTCATCAATTCCCAAATATGTACTCCCTCTTGCTCAAGTTCTTTTATATCACATTCCTTTCCCAAACTGATGTTTTCTTGGTGCTGCAGCTTTCCTGCTTTAAAGGTTGCTTTTGCACATTTATCAAGACCAAATTACATTTTTATATCATCTGAAAAAGTTTTAACCACTTGCAGTTGTGCATTTCAGTAACTCATCTGATGAACTAAACTGTACAGTTTTAAGTCATCCACAAAAAGAAGATGAGAGGCCTTTACACTTTGTTGTTTTCTAGCCATGACCTAATGTATTAAGTAGACAGCTTAATGGGTTAAGGGCAAGACAGAATAACAGCGGTGACAGAGAGTGTCACCATGAAAATATCCCCCTTTGAATTTGTATCCCTGCAGTAGTAATTTGTCCTTTATCCTGGCTTAATTGCACAGTGGTCTGTCGCTGTAATGTAATCGATCAGTGTAGGATGTATCTTATACATTTTTAACCACTCTTTTATCCATGAGTATGGGATACTGTCAAATGCTTTTTTGTAGTCAGTCTGTGTCATACTTAGATTCTTCCACTTTTTACAGTTCACCATTATGACTTTAACAACAAATGATCCTTTTTTCCATATGGCTTTCTTTTATTACCCTTTTGTTCTATTGCCATGATTGAGTTTTCTTCTAGATGACTATAAACTCTGTCGCCATCAGTTCTTGTGTATAGTTTATACATTGTCAGAAGGCACGTTATTGGTCTATAATTTTTGGGATAACTTGCAGGTTCACTGTTAAGTAACAGCATTGTTTTTCCTGTTGTTAACCAGGCTGGTGTCTATTTGGAGTACACATGTAAATAGAACTTGCGCATTGCTAAATCTTCATTCAAAGATGTTAATTCTTTTAGGCAGAAGTTAGGTACTACATCTGGGCTTTGGGTTTTCCAATTTGGAGGCTTTTCTTAACTTTATTTCAATCTCTCTGGCCATTACTTCATTTCATATCCTGTACATTTGAACTTCTTATTCTGTCTTTTACTTCTATATTCCATTTAGCATCTTTATGTTCAACAGGATCTTCATAGATATTTCTCCAAAACGTACCCATTTCTTTTTTGGGTGGTCTTTCAATTCCTTTTGCCTTGTTTCCCAGTTCTCTATACAACTTTTTGGGGTCATCAGTAAATTGCTTATTTTGTACTTTTCCTTCATATTTATTTGCATATCTTCTAAGTTTTTCTGCCTGTGCTGAGATTTTTAGTTTATTTGCAATAGGGCATGATAGATCCTGATCTGTTCTGATACAGTGCGTTACTATTATGACATCTGTCTTTTGAGTATTTTTCTTGACCAGTTCCCTCTTCTAACAGTGACACTTCTTGTCTTAGTTGCTTTATAGTTTTCTGTATTCGATACTTCCATGATGGTATCAGTTTATAGCCTTCCTTTCCCTTACTACCCTGTATTTTTGTGATAGAATTTTATCTGTTATTAATTTAGCTGCACAGTAATATAGCCTGTTTACTTCTGTTATATCGCATGGATCTGTATGGACAGATCTAAATACTGTGTTCATTTGTTTTATCAAACCTTTAACTTTTGGGGTTTTTTTTGACCTTATGTAGTTTATTTCTTCCATTGATCTTAATATGGCTATCTATCTCTATTAAATCAAGCAACTCTTCTCTTAGCTCAGGTTCTTCTAAACCGAGGGCACATTTTTGTTCTCCATTTCCTGTGGGCATTCTATAGAAAGTTTTATAGCTTCTTCCTGTGGTACATTCACTTCAGTTTCATCCTGTGTCATCCGTTGCTCTGGCATATGGGAACTCACTGGCCTATCACTCCTCAACATTGACTGCGTCAGAATTGCCACTGTTACCTGATCCTTCCCTTACTCTCCAGCTTCAAGTGAACTTTTATACTGGTTTCCTGTGGAAGGATCCAAAAATGTCTTCATATGGCAACTGATTAGTTGCTTCCTGTTCCACTGGTTTCTCCTTAATTTGGATGTCCATTCCTCTATCCTGCTGTGATGTTGTTTCTGAGTTAGATTTTCTACACTGAATCCTTTACCTTGCAGGTACTCCATAACCTCAGTTTCTATTTCTTTAGTTTCTCCATTACTAATCTTCTTTTCTAGTTTTCCTCTGTCTTCTTATTTTTGTATTTTTAGGTTTTGCATGTCCAGATTTCTTTGCTTGTATTTCTCTCCAAATATCTTTGGCACTGCTCTTTTTGTATTGCTTAGTTTTACTTTCTCCTTTGCATAGATATTACACCAGTTTTCTGTATAGCCTGAAACATGACCTGTCAGGACAACTTGAGTCACTGTTGAAATACACAGTCTCAAAACAGGCTTTGTATCTTGAGAATGGAAGACTGCAACTGTTATCCCGCTTCACAAGGGTGGGCCACCAATCATCTCCAGAAACTGCAGACAGATTAGTCTGATATGCAAAGCCATGAAACGAATTATGAAAATTTTCAGCAAAGACATAGGCAACCTTCAGTCACTGGATCCAGTTGGCTTTGTCAAAAGAAGGTCATGCCTACTAAACCTGGTGAACTTCTTTGAAAAGGTCACCAAGATGAGGGAAAATGGTGGAAACTGTCTACCTGGATCTTGCTAAGGCATTAGATACAATACACCAATACTGGAGTATAAACCACTTGGAAACGAACACGTAAGGTACTGTCCAAAGGGAACCACAGCTAACCCACATAATAAATTTTGAACTGTAATTAAATGCTTTTGTTCTCTTTACTTTATAAAGAACTTCATCAGAATAAATAATACAAAAACAATAGCACATTTAAATGTCAATCGTGATGTCATTGGTTAAAAAACTATCGAATGTTTAGGTTATTTAAATGAATAAATTCTTAAAAAAAGCCATCAGTTTAAAACAAAATTACATAAATATTTAAATACATTTGTACTTCAATAAGTTTTTAACAGAAATGCAGTTGTGGGAGATTGGCATAATAGTTAGTGTTTACCTTACACACACAAGGTGCAGGGTTTGATTCTCACATGGGTTAATTGGCTAGGCTTAAAATAGTCCACAAGGGCAGTTAGCCTGGTACTAATCTATGAACCTATTACATCCTGGAGCCATATTGGTTCATAAAAAAACTTGCCATTTTAATTCTAAAAATTCAAGATAGGCATTAAACTGCTCAACAAAACTAGCTTTATCTACCCATTCTATAACTAAAAATGTGAACTTCCAAAAATCCCTACACTTCTGAGCATGTCTGTCTAGGGCATTCATATCATCTCTTTTCTTAACAGCCAACACATGTTCTTTAATTCTGTCAGCTAACCTGCATATGTTTTTTTCCACATAGAAACTATCACAATTGGAACAACTAGCAAGATATACTAGACCATCACTGTGACAATGGTACCTGTTTCTTGCTATCAGAACATAGTGAATATGTTTGAAATAATAGCTACCTGCAGATAGGATAAATCTACAATCACTACAGTTCAATATATACCCCCCTCGGATATAGTTGACAAACTCACCAAACTGTGTATAAACCCCTACATGACTCTCTGGATTGCCAGCTGGCTCACAGACAGGACCCAGAAAGTCAGGATTTGTAAGACCACCTCTACTGAGAGACTGGTCACCAGTGGGATACGAATATACAAAGACAAAAATAACTTATTGAGAAAACCACTTTGACACAACAGCAAAGCTTTCAGGTAAGAACCCTTCTTCAGTGCACTGAAGAAGGGTTCTTACCTGAAAGCTTTGCTGTTGTGTCACCAGTGGGATGCCTCAGGGCTCAGTGCTGGGACTACTGCTAATTGACATCTACTTCTTTTAGGTAAAGGCTTTTGTGAAGAATCTTTGGCTGACCAAGTTCACAGATGACTGGAAATGGGAGCTATCATAGATTCTCCCCACAACATAAACATCTCACAGAGAGTCTAACACAGACAACTGACTGGTGCGAAAGTCACAGAATTGAAACTCAGTGTCAAGAAATGCATTATAGTTCCTTTTGGGAAAACTGCCACCAAGTATAATTACTCTATTGATAAGTCATCCCCTAACACTTGACCTGGTTCTAAGGGATCTGGAAGCATATGTGGACAAAGTAGTAAGAAAATCATTCTGTCACCCAACTTATAAGTAAGGACATAGCATCCAGGTCCAAGGAAGTCATAGTGCCACTTTATTCACCCCTTATCGGACCCATTTTTGAATATAATGCCCCCTTTGGTATGTACTTGACCAGACATGTTGTGCTTTCCTAATTGGTAGGCTTAAACCTTGTTTTCTTTTTGCTCGTATTTAAGCCTCACATTTGTGTGGTGCTGCTCTTCACGCAGTGGCGGTTAGCAGTGCCCTTGTATAGGCCCAAAAGCCTAGAAGCTCAGTTTTCCCTAAATAGCTGTCAGTGTAACCCTTCCAAGTTCTTCTGCTACTCTAGGAGCAACTCAGTTGTACACTGAGCAATGTTGCTTTATTGATCAGCATGGACAATTGGATGGGGAACAGGAACTTCATCCCTGGTTTGGCACCTATATCTCTAATGGACACAGGCAACCTGTAAATGGTTCATCTCCCAGGCCCCTGCTTGTAAAGGTTTCATCTCCCAAGCCCCTGCTTGCACTTATCAATGGAATCTGAACTTGTCAGAGATTTGCGATACATGGCTAGGCTTAAAATGGTCCTTGTGGTCCTTAGTAAACACCTGTGAACCTATGATCAGTCTTGGCCTACAAAAAGCAAAGGTCCCTTTTGTAGTCTCAGTACTACCAGCACGGTCATGTAAAATTAACCCATCCCCTTTCGTGATGAAACATACAATAAGAGCTTGCTATCATGGATGGGAAGTTTCCCATCATCTCTGTGGCCAGCGTAGTAGAAATGGGCATCTTGAGGCAATGTAGCACTTGTCGCGTGTATGCGGATGACCACTTACTCTTGAAACAAATACTCTGTGAGAGATGTAGTTACATTATGAAACTGGAGGCAAGACTCTCTCATAAGTATAAATCGAATGCTAAACAGGTTTTCAGAGCACACACATTTCCCACACTAAGTAAGGCTATGATAGATAAACCCATATAGGCAGAGCTACTCACTAGTAACTTATCAAAAGATCAGAAGCCTGTCAAAATGAAAGGTCTTGCACACACAATGCAAAAAAAACACCACACCACAACATATAACACACACACACACACCAGTATCTCAACAAATAAGTTCATAAGGTTTAACACCACAAAACCTAATGTATTGGTCACAGGTGACTCCATTGTGAGACACACAGATGTTCCCCTCACCAGGCTGGTTAAGGAACAGGTTACAGTTAGCTGCCTGTCAGGTGCCAGGATCCATCAAGTCACTCAACCACTCAGGTCTCTCAACCCCAAGCACTGGTATAACACCATCATAGTCCATGTGGGGGTGAATGACATGAGATCTACCTCACTGGACTATATGAAGAGAGAGACATGAGCTCTCAGATTGTGTCACAGGCAGGTATAAGCCTCGCCTTAAGAAGCATTCTACCTTCTCCAAGGATGATGTCACAATACAAACAAAAAATGATTGACTTTAACAATTGGCTTAGCTTCTGGTGTCAGTCTGAGAGAATCCAATATCTTTCAGGCTTGGAAAACATGGTCAACAGGCCATGCTGCTTTTCCAGAGATGGCCTGCACCTGTCTCCTCTAAGCTTTTGGATACTGGCAGTGGCATTCGCCACCCGTATTATCCTTTTTTAGACAGTGTCAAAATAACCAAACTCCCAACATAACAAAATCTTCTGTAGATAAACTCAAGGTACTGCTGCTTAATGCTAGGAGTCTAAACAAGAAACTGCACTCTATGGAAGCACTTCTCACTTTGGAAGATGCTGATGTCTGTGCAGTCTCTGAGACATGGTTCAAAGGCGGGGAAAGTACCCCATCCATGCAGGACTACAATGTCTTCCATATGTTCAGACCTCAGACTGTGTGAAAGAACCAGAGAAGGTGTAAGGATAAGTACATCTCGAGACTGGTCAAATAGTATGACTCTCAAACTACTCCATGTCCAATTAACTGTAGGAAATGCCCCCTACCACATCATAGCTAGCTATAGGTCCTCATCTTGGAAGAGGAAAAGCATACTGCATACCTGAACCTACTGGAGTCACTTGCCGTACATCCCAATGCCTTACTCATGGGTGATTTTAATTAATCCTACTGTTACCTGGGAAACGTACATGACCACAAACATGCTGGCTCAGTGATTCTTGGACTTTGTCAGTGCAGATGCTCTGGAACAGCTAGTCAGCACACCCACAAGAGGTTCAAATGTCCTGCACATAGTGCTCACTAACTTGAGAGAGCATTGTCCTCACTGGTAAGATCAGACTGTAAATCAGTCTCATTCAATGTTATTATAAGAGCAGATACCCCATCAAGCTTAAAAATGCTTAAGGATTTTTCATTCTACTAAGTGATGGTATATGAAATTTCAAAGCCCCCTTGAATGCAGAAAACACAGACTCCTATGCACAGGTGTGCACCAGTGCCCTGTATAACCACTTAAGCAGTTGTATAGAATCATCTGTACCTGACCAGATTAAAACCAGGTCTTGCTGAAAAACAAGCCACCCTAGTGGACCCATAGTATAAACAAGCTGTACAACAAGAGAAAGAAACTAATGTCCAAGTGCTTCCCTCCTATCTTGACCTAGTCAAGGCATTTGACACAATCCCCCACTCTGGTATTATAGAAAAACTGTCCCATTTGAAAATTAACCCCCACATTACCAAAGGGGTAGCTAACTGGCTTGGCTGACTGACAGGTCATATACTGTCAAAGTGGGTGACTTCACTTCTAGCAAAAGAGCAGTCACCAGTGGTTTACCATGCAGTTCTGTGCTGGGCCCCCTACTGTTCAGAATTTACTTCTCAAAAGTCCAAGCAAACTTGGATGGCCTGTAGCTGACCAGGTTCAGTGACAATAGCAAATTGGGAGCAATAATTGAGTCTCCCAGTGATGCTAATAAACTGAAGACAGGCTTTACATGGACAAGTGATTGGTGCCAAAGCCACAGATTAAAGCTAAATGAAAAAAAAATGCATTACTTTTCCCTTTGGGAAAGCAGGCATCCCTGATAATTACATTATAGATCGCACCCTCCTAAGTGTAGACCCAGTGGTACATACATGATCTGGGTACTCAGGTTGATAGCAATCTGAACTTTGACCACCATGTATTCATAGTAGTAAGGACATTTTTCTATGTGGCACATCTTGTAAGTAAATGCATTGCCTCTAGATCTAAGGATGTTATAATTCCATTATATTCGACCCTCACCAGACCAGTAATTAAGCAGAATGCTCCCTTTTGCATATACCTCACCAGACACCTGCAACATTTGGAGAGACCATAGAGGAGGATTCTCACCAAGTAATTACAAGGTACAGAACACAAGTTTTATGCGGAAAGACTAAAAGCCCTGTCACTGTGCTCTGTCCCCTACAGGTTGCTAAGAGATGATCTGTGCCTGACTTACAGGGCAGTCTCTGACCTTGCTGTTATGGAAGTGATACACATTCGTAAAGCAAACTGCAGGAGGGTCACTCGATCCAGGATCTTAACCTAGCCTCTAACATGAACAGGTCATGCTGGAGTGATACATAACATATCCCAGAGGCTGTCACTTCTCTGGAACAAGCTTCCAGTTCATGTGAAACAGAGCCCTTCCCTGACCCTCTTCAAATGCAACCTAGATCAATGGATGGGTGTCTGCAAATTCACTCCTGGGGTGGTGCCCATGTCTGTCCTGGGCAGAGGAAGTCTGCATTAATTACAAGAGAATCTTAACTCTGCGAACTTCACTTACTAAATCGCCACCAAGTTGGGCAACTCTGGGATAAATATGGCTAGGCTTGTAAGGGCTCTAGGGCCCATTAGCCTAGTAACCTCCAAGGAACCTGTGAACATATGCAACAGTTGGCACACCCACAGAAGTTCCTAACCAGAAGAATCTATATATAAAACACATTGTCTTACACTGACCGCCTTAAAGCCCCAGCTCTGTTCTCAGTCTCCAACAAGTTACTAAGAGGTGATCTATGCCTGGTATAGATAGACTCTCAGTAACCTGTAGGAGACTAAGTCCTTCTGTAGACAGAAAAGCTACTTTAAGAGGAACTGAATCATGTTGTCAGATGCTTTTTGTAAAAATTGTGAAAGAAATTTGCTTTACTGGAGTTATAAAACTGAAGTCTGGGGCGGCCATGGTGGTGCAGTGGTTAGCATTGCCACCTCACAGCAAGAGGTTCTCTCCAGTTCGATCCTCAGCTGGGGTGCCTTCTTTGCGGTGTCTGCATGTCCTCCCTGTGGTCGCGTGAGTTTCCTCCGGGTGCTCCGGTTTCCTCCCACATCCCAAAGACATGCTGTAGGTGGATTGAACACTCTAGGCATGAGTGCATGCCTTCTGTGGAAGGTTGGACGTTGGGCTGGCAACTCAACACTGTAAAACTCCACTGCCAATCATGAGCGGACAGGTGGTCCGCTGTGGCAACCCCTAACTGGGAAAAGCCGAAAGAAGAAAATTTGCTAGGGGAAAGACTTTGCACCTCATAGAAGTAGTAAAATTTCTTATGTAAATAGCCTGAATGCTGGCTGGCCAAATTTACCTTACCTTTTGCTATAAAGCATGTCTTGTCATAGGCTAATAGGTGAGGTTCAGTGGTGAAGCTTGTAACCCATTGTCTTTGAGAAACTTGACTGCTGTCACGCCATGCTGTTATTTTATATGTCCCATATTTTGAAGAAAGTTAGAAACATGCACACGTAAACACACACACACACACACACACACACACACACACACACACACACACATTTCCAAGAGGGCTAGAAATACCTTTTATTGCTGTAACACTTTGCTAATTATTTGGTATAAACTTCCACCAACCAGAACCAGTGTGATACACTGAAGTTACTAGTTAACTGTACAGCATTTTTTTAAATCTGAAAAGCACAAATCCTCCTTAAGAAATTCATGGTTCTTATGTTCCAAGAAGAAAATGCAGCAACATAAAAACTAGAACCAAGACTTTTAATAAAACGTAAAAATGGGTAAGTGCTTTTACACTGTTTGTCGGCGCTTTTCAGACCATTAAAACACTTCTACCAAAATCAATTTATACAGGTTAGACTTTGTTTGCAAATCACATGATTAATCCAAACCAACCACCACGCACACTCATGAGGCAAACTAACCATTCAAAGTAACAATGTAACAAACACTCAAGCTATTTAAAGGAGAAACTCGCCCACAGACTCAAAAAAACATATTTATTTCATGGTTTGGTGTTTTCTACAGTTTAACACCACTCTGGGAATATTTATAGGTTTTTAAATATTTTTATAAGTAATTTCTGAGTCGGAGCACATTAGGTCTAGCATCTTGAAGTGATCATGATTGTTTAGTCTCCCTCTAGGGATCCTACAGTGCAGTGTGTAAAATCACTAATGCACTCTTTGTATCATTAATTCTAATATTATAGATATGTTCCCTAATCTGCTTCATCAGCGATCTATTCATCTTCCCCACATAGAAAGATCTCCAGCGAACACATACTACCAAATAAACTAGATTTCTCGTATTACAGCTAGCATTCACTTTGAAAATATGTGCAACCCTGGTATTAGGATGTATAAATGTATTATCAGTAGCTATATAACTACAAAACTAACATTTGTGATGAGGGCGAGTGCCAAGTGGCTCTTGAGGTCTAGAATAAATCATATTATTACTCTTATAACACAAAAGTCTCTTTAGAGACTTCTTATTCTCAAATCTAAACTTTGGGTTCTCACCTATACATTGCTTAATTTTTTCATCAGCTAATGAAGTCTAACAGTTATGTCTGACTGCTTTACAGATTCTCTCTGTATCACTTATGTAAAATAAAGAAACTGATAAGGGTTGCCCAACAGATCTATTAGTTTTTTCATCAACAGCTATAGGGTTAAAAAAATAAGGTTTAGCTCTTGTTTTCAGCTCAATTACTTCATCACATATCACATCTGTTTCCTTACTTTTATATACCCTTGCTGCAATCTCTGACTTCGCAACTTATCTGTATCCTCAGAAAATCTGGTGTCCTTTTACAATATACTTATACACATATCCAAGGAGCATGCTGTTTCTATAAAGCAACCCATTTTTCTGCATATTTTACTGTACAGCCTGGTGTCAAAGGTCAAATCAGGATTTCTAACCATCCTTATATCTAAAAAATCAATAGATGTCCTTGAATACTGAAAAGTAAATCTCAAGTAATCAGTAGTACTGTGTAAATAAGTTGCAATCACCATTGGTTACTAATGCTACTATTACTTTAAGGGGACTTTTTCCAGGTTTCTGAGGTTCAAAAGAGATATGAACTCTTGCTTTCTGAGGTTCAAAAGTGATATTATGAACTCTTGCAGAATGACTCAACCAGATCATCTACAGTCCTCCTGTTTTAGCTGTCTTCTTCCATACATTTGCAGTAGCTTCTCAGGCTCCTGACTAGATGAGCTAGACTATATTTTGTAAAGTCCCTGAGAACCATAAGTATTTGAATAAAAGTCCTTCATCTGATCCTGCTGTAGTTTCCATGTCTACTTATAAGCCATCCAAACTTGTCATCTTCCAAGATTCTACCTTCTGAGGACAGCTGTGTGGGGAAAAGTGTACACTTCTGCTACTTTGGCCTTTAAAGCCATTAATTATTAAACTCCCGTGACTGGATATGTCCTGGATCTTTTCTCACAACTTGGAGGGAGGGAAGGTGATTTTGACGGATTTACCCGAGGCAGAAAGAAAGATTTCTCCCCTTTCTCTCTCGAGTTCTGCTTCTCATGTTGCTCTCAATTCCATCAAATGCAGTTATGGTGCTGCTGATTCTACTTCTAGGGCAGCTGCATCTGGCTGTATCATGAGGAGATACTCTTGGCTGTGCCTTCAAGTCATACTTGAAGACATTAAGGCCAGACTTTTAGATTCCTCTTTAGACAACCTGAATCTGTTTTGTACTGCTGCTGCAGAATTGTTTAAAACTCTTCAGGGTAAGGATAAGATTATGCAGGATCTGAAGCAAATGTTTGTATTCTCTGTTCCTAGGTTCCAGAGGAATTATCCCTCATTTTGTCTGTTGGTAGCCTACACAGCCTGACCAGAACAAGAGGGCTCCTAGGCAAATTTTTCCTGATAAGCCCACTCAGAGTTCTAAGGGCCAAACCCTTCCTTTTCTGACAAATCTGCCTCTATCTGACATCCAGCCCTCCTTCCCCCTCAGCCAGATTCCTCTGTTCCTCAGGTTGACTCTGTCCATTCCTGTCTGGCAACATATAACCACAGATGCCTGGGTACTCTCCATTATCCTAAGCAGTTATTCTGTGGCTTGGAAGTCCCTTCCTCTATTCTCTGGCCTTGCCTGCGCTCTCATTTTCCATTATGTTTGCGTGATCTGGTGTTTCAGTGAACCATATACCCTTTTCCCTTGTTTCAGTAGGAAACAAGTTTTATTCCAGAATGTTTCTGGTTCCCAGGAAGGACGAGCTGTGGAGGCCCTTTCTGGACCTGTCTTTTCTCAACACCATTTTCAAGGTCCCTTCTTTCAGGATGTTCTCTTCAGGCACTTTTCCCTCTGTTCCTTTCTCAAGCCTTTCTGGTATCTCTGGATTTGAAGGACTCTTTACTTCCAAATTTCTGTTCACACACTCTCTTCATGACATTTTTATGTTTTTGTTTCTTCCCGTCATTGTCAGTTTTATGCTTTGCCTCTTGGTCTTTCAACAGCTGCAAGGGTATTTATCAAGTTTATGGCCCCCTGTGATGGCATTCTGCAGATTTCAGGGAATTCAATTATTCCCTTATTTGGATGACCTTTTAATTCAAGCCCCTGCTCAGCAGCTCCTACTTCAGAATCTTCACTTTACTATGCTTCTGTGCAGTGTAGGGTTCACCGTCATTCTCAAAAAGTCTGTATTGACTGTCTCACAAGACCAAGTACTTTTGGCTTGCAGAACTCAGAATGGAATGCAGATCTGAAGGCACATGGGATGAAACTAAGCACAGATAAGACGGTGGTAATGGCAGCAAATTGGAGAAATCAGAAGAAGCTGAGAATAGAGATAGAAGGGAAGATAGTGGAACAGGTAAACAGGTTCAAGTATCTGGACGGGAGGGTGGTTGAGGAGACAGGTAGTCTGAATGAAGAGGTCAAAGCTAGAATCAGAGGGGCTGCAGCCAACTGGCATAGAGTATCAGGTGTAGTCTATGACAGAAGAATGCCAAAGAAGCTGCATAGCAAGGTGTACAAGACAGTGGTGCGACCAGTACTACTTTATGATACAGAAACCTGGGCAGTAAAGGCAGAACAGATGAAGAAGCTAGAGGTGATGGAAATGAAGTGCCTAAGAAAGGTGGTAGGATGCACACTGTGGGACCGAAGAAGAAATGAGGACATAAGAGCAGAAGCCAAAGTAGCTCCAATTGCAGAAAAGATCAAAGAGAACAGATTACGGTGGTTTGGGCACATGTAGAAAAGCAGAAGACAATCTGGTGAGGAAGATTTGGGACAGACAAGAATAAGGTAAGAGAAAGCAAGGACATCCAGCAAAGAGGTAGATGGATTGTGTGAAAGAAGATCTCTGACAATCAGGCATGAGTGTTGAAGAAGGCAGGAGTTTCGCACTGAATCGAGAAGAGTTGGCGACAGTTAAAACAATACCCCGACCCCATGTAGAAAAAAAAAATAGGAAAAAGGGGGCTGATGATGATGACTCAGACCATTCCAATGTCTCCTGCCTCCTATTATTTTCTTTTTGAATTCTTCTTTCTAGTCTCTTCTTCCTAGTCTCTTCTTCCTCTTTCATTTCTTCTTGCAAGATAATTTCTCCGAACTCTGTGGTACATGACAACCACAATTCCCATGGTTCCTTTTGCCAAACTCCACATCAGGAAATTTCAGTGGCATCTTAAAAGTGTATGGTTCCAGCATTGACACCTTTTGGAGTATGGCGTCCATCTCTTACCTTGTCTTAAGCTCAAGCTCCTCTAGTGGATTTGTCAGACCTCCCTAAATCCAGGTCTGCCTTTTCAGGGTCCTCTACCCACTCAGGAGCTGTACACAGATTTTTCTGATCACTTTTGACGTGCCTCCTCCATCAAACTAAAGGTCCAGGGTTTTTGGTCACATTAACAATTGACAGACCATATCAATATCAAGGAGATGAGGCCTATACTTCTAGTTATTCAGGTGTTTCATTCGCTTTGGGTTCCAGGTCCTCTAAAGTTTTTTTTTACAGGCAGTACCCACAGTCATGTGGTACATCAACAGGCAAGGGGAGCACAAAATCTTATTTCCTTTACAGGGTGGCTCTTCAAGCTTGGGGTTTTGCAGTCTGCAGTCACTTACTTCTTCATGCTGTTTACATTCCTTTAGTGCATAATCTGGTAGCAGACTCTTTGAGCAGGTCCAGGACATAACCTCATGAATGAATGCTTAACAGGGAATTGTTTCTAGGCACTGTACACCAGTGGATACTCCTTGGGTAGATTTTTTTTGCCAGTGTTCCCCTGTTCTGTTCCAGAGTGCTAAGTCCTCTGACTTAGAAAGTAGATGCCATGTCTTTTTCTTGGAAGGGGATATTTCTGTATGCCTGTCCCCCTCTTCATCTACTACCAAAAGGTCCTGCACAAATCAGGTGGGACATGCCCAGAATCTTGCTGATGATTCCCTTTTGGCCCAGACAGTACTAGTACTCCCTTCTGTTTCAGCTGGCCAGGGGCAGTCATCACAAGTTACACACAAGACGAGGGATCTATCATTCACCCTCACACAAGATGAGGGGTCTGTCATTCATTCTCACTTGTCCATCCTTTAACTGACATATTGGTTGCTTGGGTTTTGATTCATTTTAGGCACCAATTTTCTGAGGCTGTGCTTCAGGGTTTGCAGGAGGCCAGAAAACCCACTACTAGAAAAATCCTATGTAACTAAATAGAAGAGATTTTCTATCTGCTGTTTCAAGCATGACCTGGACCCTTTTTTGTGGTGGTTTCTATGTTCCTTTCTTATTTGTATGAATTGTTCAATTCTGGTTTGGTATATTTATCTGTTGGAATGCATTTTTCAGCTGTTTCCGCTTCTCTGCCTCCGAATCTACATTTGGCTTCTAGTATTAGTCAAACAATTTTTAAAAAGTGTCCTTCATATCCGGCTTCCAAGAAAACCCATTCCTCTTCCCTGGGACCTTAATTTTGTTCTTGAGAAATTGACTCAGTCCCTTTTTGAGCCTGCAGTTTCATCTTCTCAGCAACATTGTACGTGTAAGACTGTATTGTTTGTAGCTTTTTCACTTCCTAAGAGGGTCTCTGAACTGCAAGCAGTCATGGCTGTTCCTCCTCTTTTTTTTTTTTCCTCACAAATACAGGGTGTCGTTTCATACTAATACTTCTTTTAGGTCCAGGTTGGTTAAGAATTTGACCTGGAATTAGTCCAGTCATCTTCATTTTATTTTTCATTCTCCACAGACTTCTAGTAAGAAGGTTCTTCACAACTTGGATTTGTATAAACAGATCAAATATTACTTGGCACAAGACAAAACACATCAGGAACTCTGAGCAACTTTTGTTTCCTTTCATCCCAGGAAATTGGGTTTGGGGGTATCTAACCAAACCATCTCCTTCTGGATTTCTATGGCCATTTTTTTTATATATTCCTCTCATGCCAAGCTTCCTTTTCCATTCATGCTCTCTGCCAGGACAGTGGCTTCCTCTGGTGCTTTCTGCAGGGATCAGGACATTGCATCCATCTTGGAAGCTACTACTTGGACTTCTGTTCACACTTTTACCAAACATTACAAGTCAGATGTCATTTATTGGGGTTTGCCAGGGCCATCCTTCTCTGGTGTGTGGAGGGCTATTTTATATTTTCCTCCTCCCATACTTTCCAGTAGCTTTTGTACTCTCCTAAGAGTAAAGAAAACTACAACAGCGATGAGGAAGAACATAGTATTATTGTGTAATATCTTACCATAACAGTAGATGTCCTACTTCTCACTGTTGCAGTATTCTGTCCTTCCCTCCTTCCACCTGTGGCTTTCTGTTGCCCCCCCTCCTGACATAAGGATCTTTCTTACATCCATGTCTCCTACTCCCTTTCCTTAATAGATGTACATATTGTTTCCCTTCTCTGGAGTTGCCGTGATTCGTCTGGAACACTTCATTTCTGAGGATTAGGCATCTGTATGTCACATATATATCTTTGTATCTCTGGAGGTGCTCTGGTTCATCTAGAGCACTTCAGTTCTGAGGATTAGGCATCTGTACAACACGTATGTAACTTACGCCTTGCATGCAGGACATACATCTGAACTATGATGCCTTGCAAAGGGTTTGGTATGCTGTCTGGATGTTCAGCTATCCTTGGCAGGATATCCAAAGAGTAAAGAATACTGCAACAGTGAGAAATAGGACAGTTGCTGTTTATGGTATGATCTTAAACAACTGTACTGTCTTCTCATGTATTTTTCATAATATTTCAACTGTACATATGTGTTGCATCCCATCCCCCAAAATGACCTTTTATGTAGTAATTTTATACTTTGCATTAAGTGACATTTTATGCAGTTCTTTTATATTTTGCATTACCATTACATTTTTGAAGAGAAAAAGTGGTAGTTTTTTAATACCACCTAATAGTTGCTAAGAAAATGGTGGTAGCATAAGGATGTTTCTGGAATGATTTGGAATTTTCTTAGCTGACTTCCATGGGACCTTTTTGAGTGGTTGTTACTTCTGATTAAAGTCCTGTACTTGCTATAGTAAGTTTTGCAGCCTGAGAAGGCTAAGTCTGAGGTTCCATGTACTTCATTTTTAAATAAAAGTTTTAAGTTTTACACATACTTTGCTGTGACACTTTGTGCTTTATTAAATAAGATTTTAAGTAGTTGTGTATTATTGTCTGTAGATATTTAACTTTGGCACTGTTTCTATGATTTTACCATTTATTGTATTATGATGGTACATCTATTGACATTAAAAGTGAGGTTAATTGCTGTTGTATATTAATTAATTAATTAATTAATTAATTAATTAATTAATTACCATCTGAGAGCACTTTGACATCCATAAGTATGTGTTAGCCAAATACTGGACTGAGTCCATTTCATTCACTGGGAAGCACATAATACAGTAGGGAATACAGAGTATAGTATCCATAGTCAAACAAAAGAGCATGTAGCATATGTCTTGTTGGAACAGCATGACTGATACAGTTCAAGATGTAGTGTTAAGTCACAGCAAAGCAATTATGCACTAAGAAGATGCACATTTACACAAGTTTCCTTAAATCCAAAAGAGATAATGTTATTCACTTTACAGGTATGAGTCTGTTTGGCTGTCCATAATCCATTTGTCATTTTATATCCTAGAAGAATAGTCCATAAGGAAATGTCCCAGTTAGAGAGTCCTGTGGGGAAACCACTGTTAGCCCATTTTAGAATCCACTGTTAACTCTTCACCCTTGACTCATTGTGGCATGTTGCTTAAAATGAGTTTTCTATCATTTGACATTTAATGCGTTTTGTTTGTCACTTAAGTGGAGTACTGTTAGAATCCTTAGAAAGGTAGGTATTCATGGTTTGTCCTTTATCAAGTGTTGCTATTATCTCCTTATAGAATGCCATAAAATTCAAAAGATACTCCAGTGGGCCTCATCTGAAATTAACCTTGAAATTTGCATACTAGGCGATGTAAACATTGACTGGAATAAAATCAACAGTCCCATACCCTCCATGTCCATTAACCTCTTTAACTTTACTCAAGTAACCCACTCCATCACCAGACCCAATAAAATAAATTCCCCAGGACTCTTGACTGGATCTTAGTCACCCATCCAAATAAACTTACCAACTCTGGCACCATCCCTGACTCTATTAGTGACCACCTCCCAGCTTTCATTTACTGTGCAGCCACCTCCCATCCACACCAACATCAATATATTCAGACCCACAACCTTAGTAAATTTGACCCCAAAACCTTCTCTAGCTATCTCAAACAAATGAATTGGAACATTCTAAAAAACCTTCCACTCGATAGAGACACAGACCACTTTAATTCTACTTTCCTAGATGCTTTAAATTCCCTAGCTCCACCAAGGAAAAAAGAATAAAAACTATAACTGCCCCTTGGCTAAACAAAGAAACAAAGCAAATTATGCATCAAAGAGACAAATCCTGGAAGCTTTACCAAAAGAACAAACTTCCCAAAATCCTTCTCCAATATACACAGCTCCGTAACTTTGCAAAAAAAACAAATCTTCAAAGACAAAAAAATCCTACTACACTAAGCTCTAGTACAACCATCCCCAAAACCCTAGGCTTTTTTGGAACTCCATAAACTCACTCCTCAACCCAGGCTCCAAAAATAACCCAAGTCCGGACCCAAGTAAATCTGACCTCGAATTAGCCTCACTATTCAACGCTTTCTTTATAGAGTCAATATCCAACCTAACGAAAACTTTCCCAACAACGACCCATCTCTCCTACATTCCACCTCATCTAAGTCCCCAAATAACTTCCCCACTATGTTTGAGCTTAAACCTGTCTCCACTAAAAGACTTCTATCCAAACTTAAACCCTGCTTTAATGCACCTGACAACATCCCCTCTAGATTTCTCAAGTCTGCTGCCAATGTTATAGCTCTTCCAATTAGTATCCCAATTAATAGATCTATAAAGGAATCCTATGTCCCTAAAGTCTGGTGTTCCGCCTTTATTCTTCCTCTCCACAAGGGAGGCAAAAGCAATAACATTTCAAACTTCCACCCTATCTCTTCTCTCTCTCTCTCTCTCCAATCTCCAAAATCCTAGAAAAATGTATCCACCTCCAACTTATGCCTTTTCTGACTAAAAAACAACTTCTTACCCCTACCCAACATGGCTTCCGACCAGGACATAGCACCATAACAGCTCTACTCTCATTCTTAGAAGCGGTCAATCAAGCCTGAGATTCTGGGAACTTACTATCCACAGTGCTCTTAGATCTCTCTCAAACATTCAATACTGTTTCTCATATGCACCTTCTAAGTCACCTCTCAAACCTAAATCTCTCCCAAAACACACTTTCGTGGTTCTCAAGCTATCTGTCAGATAGTTCTCAGGCTGTGAAATGGAAAAAAGGCACCTCATGAAATGGAAAAAAGGCACCTCACCTTTCTTACCCACCTCTGCCGGAGTACCACAGGAGTCCATCCTCAGACCATTGCTGTTTAATATCTTTGTCAATAACTTTCACGCTGCTATTCCTAATGCCAAAGTCATCCAATATGCAGATGACTCTACTCTTGTCTACTCTGCCTCTAACCTCCCTGAACTCCTTTCTAAAACTCAGACTACCTTTTCAACTACTAAGATCTTGGATGCACCAAAATAACCTTTCTCTCAGTGCTAACAAATCTAAAATATTGCTATTCACACCTTCAAAATCTTTCTCTCTTGAGAAAAATTCTTTCCAAGTCCTTAGCCAAAGTAACTCTCCGATTGAAGTTGTTCCCTTTGCCAAACTACTCAGTGTAACTATAGACGAACACCTCAAGTTCGACATCCATATTCAGCAAAATATAAAGAAAACCCACCAAAAACTAGGTATGCTATACAGGAACAACCACTTCCTCTCTACTTCTGCCAGGCATACTCTGGCCTCCTCTTACCTCCTTCCATCCCTTCTGCACGGCACTCCGCTACTAACTTTTCCATCACTTCCAAACTTGCAAGCTGTTATAACAAATTTTCTAAATTTGCCACCAAAGCCAAACTTTCCACTCATCACTGTGTTACCCTCCAATCCCTCAACTGCTTAGAATTCACAAATTACCTGGACTTCCTCCAGCTCACTACAGCACATAGACTAATATTTAATCCAACCAAATGCCCCACTCTAACATCCTTCCCCCATACACCCCAAATCAAACTCTCAGATCTGAACACCAAAACTTAATTACTGTTCACAAACCTAAACGTCTGCTGGACAGCTTCTCCTCTCCTTCTCCTTAGGTAAGAAGTGGAACTCTCTCCCTTCCACATTAAGGACAATGTCAAACACCAACAACTTCAAAACTCAGCTTTGCACCTTCCTGTCCTCCAAATGGGAATGTAACTACATTCTCCCTACTTAGAACTCTTTAACAAAAGCCGCTGGGAGGGTATCCTCCTGAATTCCTAAGCACCTTATAGCTGGCTATAACCTTCTGTAGCTAATTCCCATACGATCTTTCGCACTCTAAATATTGTAAATAGCTTTTGACTTTAACAGTGTGAATTTATTAAAATTTATCTGCACAATGTTTTTCCACTATGGGCAATATTGCTCACGCTTTGTATTATCTGATATGTATTTGTACTTTTATTTTTATTGGACTGCTATCTTTACTGTAATCTGTTTCATGGAGCTTTTCTCCCCGGGCCTCCACTGAAAACAGGCTCAATGGGCCCCGTGGACTTCCCCGGTAATCAAACTGGAAATAAATAAAATAAGTAAATAAATAAATAAATAAATAAGATTAGATCTCCCATTAACAGACCCATACTGTTGCATATCTTGCAGAAGTAGATTCCCCTGTCATTTTTTTTAATCTCCACTTGTCTGTTTCCATGATTTTGCATGCAGCACTGGTCAGGCTAATGGATACAAAACTGTTTGATTCTGAAGTATTCCCTGTTGTGAATTGGTACAACTGTGTCTTGTTACCGTATGCTAGGGGTGCATCTACATGCTAACATTTTGTTTAATATGATGCATGGAATGACACTATGGTGCAGTGGTTAGGATTGCTGCCTCACAGTAATTAGTTTCTTTATTGGTGTGCCTTCTACACAAAGTCTGCATGTCCTCTCTGCATCCACATGGATTTTCCTAAGGTAATTTGATTTCTACCCACATCTGAAAGATATACTGTAGGTGAGTTAGTATTCCTCAAATTTGCCAGTAGGTGTAAGTGCAGTGTGCACACACACTCATCCTTTGATGGTTTTTCACCCCCCTCAAAGGTCGGATCTTTATCCCTTGTGCCTTTTGATTGCTTTGAGAGTGTCCAGCTCCCCTTCAACCCTGCATTTGATTAAGAGGATAATCTAAGATTGAATGAATGAATAAAGCGGATTTATACTGGAGTAAATCACTTACACTGCAGTCGAGTCTTTTGGAATTAAGGCAGGCTTATATTGGAGTAAGTCACTTGCACGAAGAGCAAATATTTTGAAATCTGCTCCCTTATCAGGCAGGTGTACTGCTTAGTTTAGCCTTCTTAAATCTGAAAGTTTAGTAGCTTGTACTGTGCTGTACTTATGAATAATTCACAAATGATTCAAGATAGTGTTCCCTAAACAGTAGTAGAATTTGCATGTATGCGAGGAATATTTGGGTCTTATAGTATTTCTTGTGCTGTTAAATTGTTTGTTTTTGGAAATAATTTGTGAAGAACAAAAGAAAAATTAGGCTATAAGCAAGTCAGAAATCTGAATTTCTCTTTAATGCCCTGTTAAAATAAAACTAGGAAACTGATATTAGCCCATTAACACTTAATGTGGTGTGGAATATCACACATCTAGCAACCCTCATAGGTTCATAGGTAGGTACTAGGCTATCGGCCCTAGGGCCCATACAAGCCTAGCCAAAAAATGTACCCTGGCTTTCGCCACCCAAGAAAATTATTTTCCTGTGCCCCTGTCGAGCAGAGCTACAGAAGTGATCCCCGGGGTGAATTTCCCATTTCCCATCCAATCATCAAGATTTTTCTTGAAGAGTGCTAATGAGGAGCTCTGTTTGACATAGATAGGTAGTCTTTTCCAGAGTATGGGAAGTCTGTGGGACAGGAATCTATCCCTCCAGCATGTTCTGTTTATTGTGGTGACAAGGTTAAGGTCCCTAGAGTGTGTAGCTCGGAGGGATTGGGATTTCTTTAAGTGGAGCATGCCCAACAACTCTGGGTTTGACATAGCTTTGTATGTTAGGCAGAGATCGCCCCTGAGTAGGCGATATGCGATGGAATAAAGCTGTAGCTTTTTGAGACGGTCTGCATAGGGCATCTGTTTGAGGCCAGTAATAGTCTTTGTGAGGTATTTCTGTGGTCTTTCCAGTTGTTGTAGATGTCTTGTGATGTACATATCAAAAGGGGTGTTGTACTCTATAATGGGTCTAATGAGTGATGAGTAGAGGGGAACAATGACCTCTTTTTTTCTGGATGAGAATCCTTTTATGATGAGATGAGCCACATAGAAGGATTTCCTGACCACTGTGGCGATGTGATTATCAAAGGAGAGACTACTGTCCACCTGTGTCCCAAGGTCTCATCACATTTTCGGCATTAAGTAGACTACCAGCTATGTGGTAGTTCATGGGTACAGAGTTTTTACCAAAGGGGATGACAATACACTTTTTGGCATTGAGCTTCAGGCCATGGCTTTGACACCAGGTATCTGTCTCAGTGAGGCCCTTTTGTAGTTTGTCCACATCGTTAGGAGTTTCGATTATGGCTCCTAGTTTGCATTCATCTGCTGACTTTGTTAGCCAAAGACCTTCTGTGTTGGCCTGCACTTCAGAGAAGTAGATACCAAACAGGAGAGGACCCAGGACTGAACCCTGTGGTACTCCACTTGTCACTGGTCTGATGTCGGATTTGGAATCCGCTACTTTCACAGTGTGGGTTCTGTCCGTGACCCAGTTGGCAACCCATCTTGTGACCTAGGGATTTATACCTAGTTTAGTGAGCTTATCTATAATTCCAGAGTGGGGGGTGGTGTCGAAAGCCTTAGCGAGATCTAGATAAGCTGTGTGAACCATTTTACCCTCATCTATGGCTTTGGTGACTGCTTCAAAGAAGTCAGTCAGGTTTAGGAGACATGATCTGCCTTTTACAAATCCAAACTGAGTAGGGTCCAGAGTTTGGAGATTCATTCCAGAGCATTTTCTGAAATTAAACTTAAAAAGCATAAGGTAAACAAATGTAAATATTTTACGAAGAGTAAAAGTTAATAAAGGTATACAAATAGCAATCTTATCAGTAACAAGTGTTGTTTACAGTGAAAGTAGTCAGTGCATTCATACTTTTCCTTAAATACTGTAATATATTGTAATGCACACAATTCACAAATTATATTTTTTTTCTTAATTTTCACAAGCATATTTTCATATCTTGAAAACCATACCACCTAGACATCTGTTAGAACATGTCTGTTAACCAGACATATGTTTCCACATGACTTCAAGAAATTCCTCTATAAGTACATGTTCAATATGTTGCCAGAAATATGAAAACATATGTTTAATTGTGTAATTAGTAATACAAATAATACTGGATGTCTCTCAAGATGTACAACTTACAGTGCAAATATTAAAGACCGCTTTCTTCAACAAATGTAAGGTTTCACCTAATGTCATGCAACAGTTTCTAAGTCACTTGGTTTCTGAAGTATTACGTACATATGGAAATATTGCTTATTTTCATAATTAGTAACAAACAACTAACAATAGGTCCAGTATAGTATGATGTAAGCCTGTATTTTCAGTGAATTTTCCTGTTTCCCATGTTGCTGTTTTAATATGTACATCAATAAAATTTAGGTCTCAGTTATGAAAATATGAACATATGAATAATATATGGCAAACAAATATTAATTTCTGTACTGCAGGACGTCCTAGACTAGCAGTCTTACTGGTATTTTGTTAGTAAGTACTTATCCTTTCTAATACTGCCTATTATTAGCTGGTAAGTCACTTAATTAACAAGCCAGACCCTAAAAAGTTCTGGATGCTGTAAAGCAGTATGGTGTGAACTGGAAATATACAAGCAAGGTGTTTTAGGCTTGAGTGAAAGATAGGAAGCTAGTGGCAAAAGTGGCAAGACATGTCTAGTGTTTTGTGGCAGTACTGTTATATGATTAATGGCTTTTTCATGAAGTAGAGAATGCAGCTTGATATGCTACTGACATAGTATTAGAATGTATTTTATATTATAGGATCATAAGTAGGTACTAGGCTATCGCCCCTGAGGCCCTTATAAGCCTAGCCAAGAGTTTAGCCCATGCATAGACAAATCAGCACCCGATGCCTCTGTTCAGCAGGGACACAGGTGGAATCCCAGGGATGTATTTTCTATTTTCTATCCAGTTAAACAGATTGCACTTAAAAAGGGGTAAAGAGGCACTCTGCTTGTCGTAGAGAGGGAGTCTGTTCCATAGATGGAGTCTCTGGGACACAAATCTGTCCTGCCATATTCCAACAAATTACTGGAGCCACCACGATAATATAAAAACTTTTATTTTAAATAGAACGAGCGCTTTCACGCACCTAACAAGTGCGCTTCATCAGGTTATAATGATTAAAGAAAGTACTCTAGTATATATATACAAACACGCCCTACTTAATGAGCCATTATGGCGGGTAAAAACACAACTAATTAAACAATTTAAAAAGAGTAAAAACTCACTTATAAGCAGCTAATTGTGGCTTTGTGTCAAGCTCAGTATTGTATACAACATTATCATACCATACAAAAGATATGTAACATTGCCTAACATAAAACCTATTAAAAGGTATATATCTAATCAAACATAAAACTACTAAAACTGTTTTAATATAAAGTATTATAAATCAAAAACTACCTTCATTAATTCTTATGAACCATTATCAAAGTAGCATCGTTTAACTAGCATCACATTTCATATTTACCAAGATGCTCTACAGGAAAAAGAGAAGATCCAGAAAAGGGAGGAAAAAAGTGGAAAAAGTAAAGAAAGGGAAAGGAAAAGAAGGGAAGGAAGGGGGGGGGGGGGGAGCAAAAGAAAAACAAAACGTAAAAGAATAAAATAAGGAATAGGAAAAGATAAGTGGTAGGAAATAGAAAAAGCAAAACAATAAACCATATGGGAAGGGGAAGGGAAAGGGAAAACAGGAAATAAGAAATGGGAAGGATAGCAGGTGGGAAAGAAACAAAACAATAAAACAGTATTGGTACTCATTTTTATCCAAACTATAACACCATCTCTAAATAGAACTTTGGTGTATATCAAATATGATTATACAAACCAATAACTAAGCAAAAGCAAAAGCCACATCATTCCAACAAAACAAAAGAATACATCATTTCTCTATAAGCAACTCATCTGAGGCCAGCCAATCATCCAAAATACATCATATGAGGTAAAATATAAAATATCTAATATATGCCACAATTCTAGATAGAATGAGATGATACAATTTCAGAGAAGGGCAGGTCTAATACTAAGTGAGGTGTTAAGGCCAGGTTCCAGATGTGCCCTGAGTGTCAAAATCCATCTTAACTCATATAATTCTAATGTTCCTAATGTATCACCTTCACGTTTGTTAGGGTATAGAATCTGAAGCACCCTAAATCTAAAGCCATGAGTCGAAAACATCTGACAGTGTCGAGCCAATACGTTATTATCATTCTTCTTCCGTATATCATATATGTGGTTATATACCCGATCTTTAAATCTGCGTGTTGTAAGGCCCACATAATATGCGTCACAACTGTCACATGTGGCTAAATAAATTACATTAGTGGTGTCACATGTTGCATAAAAATTGGGGGTAAAACTCACACCCAGTTCCCTATCCACATATCGCTGTTCTTTAGTAATATATTTACATATACAGCATTTTTTGCAGGGAAATGTTCCTAATCTATAATTAGCTCTAACATCTATAGGTATATAGGAAACTTTTTCCTTGCATAAAATCCTTTTTAGGTTAAAACAATTATTATATCTGAACATAGGATATTTGCCTACTATATTCAATAGTTCCTTGTTCATACTTAACAATTTCCAGTTCCTAACTAAAATTTCTTTAATATACTTGACATCATTGGTATATTTGATGTCATATTGCACTGTGCTCTTCTGTGATCTAACATGATGCCCATATATATATCTCTTCTCAGAGTTTGTTTCGGGAATATTTAAATGATTATCTCCATAGTTCATAACCAAATGGGTAGGATAGCCTCTATTCATAAAACATTGTCCCTGGAAGTCTAAGAGACGTTCTCTCTCACTATCAGTATTACAGAGTTTAGCAACCCTAGCCATCTGATTCCTAACCACATTAGGAAAGATGTGCCTAGGGTGCATACTCTCATAATGTAATATCCCATTTTTCCAACAGGGCTTCCTGTATAGAGATGTGAGGAACTCATTCTTATCATTTTTAACTATAGAAACATCAAGATAGTTTATACTAGTCAAGGAAACCTCATGTGTGAAGCTCAAAAACGAGGTAGTATTCCCCATATACTCCACAAAATCCTGCAGGGATTCAATGGTCCCATTCCAAAAGAGAATAATATCGTCTACAAACCTCCTGTAGTAAATAGCTTTATTAACAAAGGTCTCCTCATTGAATATGTGTGCCCTCTCCCATTCATATACTACTATATTCGCATAGGCATTAGCACAAGGGGTGCCCATGGCAACCCCCCATGCCTGCCTATATGTGTCATCTCGAAACATGAAAACGTTATTATTTAGTATCATATCAAGCAAAGTGCAAATAACAAATTGCTCATTATTACTAATATTATCACATTCATTAAGATGTTTCCTGACTGCCTCTATACCGAACTCATTCGGTATACTCGTAAATAAACTCTTAATGTCAAGAGTGACCATAAGAGTGTCAGATGTTACCCTATCCAATAACGATACCTCTTTTAAGTCATCTAAAAGATTATATGAATTTTTCAAAATCGTAGGTATCATCTCAACTAAAGGACCAATTTTTGATTGCACATACTTTGATGCATTTTCAGTTGCCCATGATCTGCCTGATACTATCGGCCGTAAGGGTGGTGGATAAATTCCCTTATGTACTTTGGGCAGCCCCTTTATTAAAGGTATCAAGGGTGCCTCAATGTCAAGATATTCATAAAGGGATTTATTAATACATCTAGACATTAAAAGGTCGTATAATGTATCATGAACGTTCCTAATAATTGATACAACCTCTGATTTACCTATTGGAGAATAAGCAACATCGTTGTTAAGCATGTCATTCATCCAATTATCATATGTCATAGAATCCATTACTACAACACCCCCCCCTTTATCGGCAGGCCTAAACGTTAGGTTACTGTCTTTGCAAAGGGCATCCAGGCTCTGTTTCTGGGGCGCATTCAGGTTCACGAACAGCTTTTTATGCCACTTTTCACTAAAATAAACATAGAAATCATGTTCGCAAGCTCTCTGAAAGCTATCAATAGAGCTCGGTAAAGATGGCACAAATGAGCTCTTCCTTTTCAACTCAGCAGTATTGTAGTCAAACACAGCATTAGCTGAGTCTTTAAAAAGTAACTTGAGGGCTACTTTTCTAGTAAATTTACGAAGTGCAATCAATGTGTCCGATAGTTCACTCCCTCTGGAGGGAATGAAAGAAAGCCCCTTGTTAAGTATAGAGCAGTCAATGTCAGTCAATAGTCTGGAAGACATGTTGAAGAACAGGGTGTTTAGAACCTCTTTTTTCTGATCCCCCAATTCTCGCCGGACATCTTGCGCTTGCCTCTCCCCCTGCTTGTTGAGCGTGTTTGCGCCCGTTGTTTGTACGGAAGCGGGGAGTTTAAAGCATGGGTCGCTTTATGTGCATTATTAGTCGAGTGTATCACCTCTTTGGGTCTCGCTCCTCCAGTGGTAAAATTCAAACCCTGTTGGTTACAGGGTAAAGAAGAGGTAGTCGGTGTTATTTCCCCATCAAATTGTGACAAATTCAAAGCCACACTGTTCGGTGCATTATGGTTTGGCTCAGTTCTACCGGTCGTGCTAATAGCATCATGAGCTGTTGTATTATTTAAATCAGTGACTTCACTTGAAGCAGCGGCTTCATTAAATCTCGGCCATAAAAAGATATGGCCAGATTGGAAGTCATTGCAGTCACGTTTTAGCTTTCTTAGCTTAATTTGCTCCAGCTTATTACTGTAAAAAGTCACTTGCTTCAGCATATTATTTATTCTAGTCACACAGAAGTCACTTTTAAATTGAGATATAAGAACCTTGTGCTCACCTTCAACCTTACTTATAAGGTTCTCCTCTATAGGCAAGAAGTATTCAATAAGAAGCTTTAAGTAGTTGTATCCAAGATCCAGGTTCAGCTGTTGCCATTTTCGTAGGAGCTCAGGGTGTGCTTCTCCGTAGCTCGGCATGCAGAGAACCCGCATGCCTCGCGGGATAACTTTGAAGTGTAAGCATGCCTCCAAGTGTTTCCTTTGCCAGATAAGCCTATGGAGCTTATACAGATCATTTTCTAAGCTCCTTAAAGCTGTATAAAATTCTTGCACATTTTCCGTATTGGTATTTATCGCTAATGGAGTAGTAGCTTTGTTGTCATAATTAAGCAGAGGATTCTCTCTCTGGTGAAACAGTTCATTCCAATTAGGTACGATGTCAATCTTACCCGGAACGTAGTCAAGCTCAATATTTGGTGTATCCATCGTGTGCTGCTGAGCCAGGAACAAAAGCAAAAGAGCCAAAACCAAAAGCACGAAACCCAGCACAAGCATCCAAAGGTACCAGCAAAGATGAACGGCTGAATATTCCAACAAATTACTGGAGCCACCACGATAATATAAAAACTTTTATTTTAAATAGAACGAGCGCTTTCACGCACCTAACAAGTGCGCTTCATCAGGTTATAATGATTAAAGAAAGTACTCTAGTATATATATATATACAAACACGCCCTACTTAATGAGCCATTATGGCGGGTAAAAACACAACTAATTAAACAATTTAAAAAGAGTAAAAACTCACTTATAAGCAGCTAATTGTGGCTTTGTGTCAAGCTCAGTATTGTATACAACATTATCATACCATGCAAAAGATATGTAACATTGCCTAACATAAAACCTATTAAAAGGTATATATCTAATCAAACATAAAACTACTAAAATTGTTTTAATATAAAGTATTATAAATCAAAAACTACCTTCATTAATTCTTATGAACCATTATCAAAGTAGCATCGTTTAACTAGCATCACATTTCATATTTACCAAGATGCTCTACAGGAAAAAGAGAAGATCCAGAAAAGGGAGGAAAAAAGTGGAAAAAGTAAAGAAAGGGAAAGGAAAAGAAGGGAAGGAAGGGGGGGGGGGAAGGGGGGGGGAGTGCTCAATGCCCTTGGAGAATCAGTTGCCTATGTTAACGTTAAAACAAACAGTAAGCTGGTAATGTTGCAATAGGGAATGGCTGGCCAACCCCGACAATAGGTTAGAAGCTTTATGCCTGTATATTTGCATTAAATCCTTGTTTCAATGGGATTAAAGTTTTTGATTTGCAGATTTTGCAGCATTTTAACAAGTTTATGGTGAATATCAAATACTGTGTCTTTGGTTTTAGTTGAGTTTAAGAGCAGTTAAGCTGATTGGTGAGTGAAAGAAAGTCTGCCTGAAGTTGGCTTGTATATTGGAAAGTGAAGGGATTGCGCTCTATAAAACTGTGTCATCTGCATATTGTAGGAAAGGAAGGTAAGGTAAATCATATGGAAAGTTTGTTGACAAAAATGGAAAAAAAGAAGAGGGGCAAGCCTCAACACCTTTATGTGGTTAGAGGGGGGCCGGAGTTGGTGATATTTTCTGTTTTAACATGAAAAAGTCTGTCAGGTAGGTAGACAGGGAAGGGTTTGTATCAGGTTAGCAAACTACTTTAAATCAAATCCATCCATCCATCCATTCATTCTTCCATAACCCCTTTCCCATTTTTAAGAATCAAAAGCACCAAAGGCTTAGCAGATTACTTGAAACAAACAATTTATTGAGTTAGCGCTTTCGGAAACAAACTGTGTTTTTCCTTCTTCAGACAAGGTACTACCATTTTGCAGAGCTTATAAATAACACATACAATGCCAATTAACTGATTGTTAAAACTAATTGAATAGTTTTAAAGTGACAGATACAATTCAGTAGATTTTACCAAGCCAAAGGAATACACCTTAGGCAAATACACTTAAGTCACAGAAACCTAACTAATAATTCAACCAACATGTAAGAAAAATGATGCTGTGTATGAATGTTAAAAAACACTTAATAAAATTGTTGTTAAACAAATCCAATAAAAAATACTTATTAGACCATTAAAAACAAATCTTCCATGGCACTAATAATTTAACTAAACTGAAGGCTCACATGTAAAGTCAGTAAAACTATTATCTATTTAAAGCCAACTTCTTTAGAAAACATTTTATAGAGACCATTTCGTTTAAACCTGGGGGTAGGTAAGCAGCAGTAGAAATTTGACATTTGAGTTCATCAATTTCCAGACTAATCTGCCAAGGCCCTCCTCTAATGTCTGTATTAATTTGTTTTAACACAGAGAACTTAAAAGTGTGGTCTGGAAAATCTGCGATGTGCCTAGCCAAAGCATTTGCACATGGCGTTGGAGAAGTCACTTCACCGGTGATAATCATCTAGAGCTAAGATTTACACACATGCCATTAGTAATAAAAATATTGCTGAAAACTACTTTTGCTGAGCTTTGACATCATACTTTACTCCACTGTAGTGTGACTAGGATGTACAAGTATGGTAAGTATATTGGGGGGGGGGGTTGTGCTCCCTGAAAAAATTCTGTCAAAATCTGAAGGTAATACTACTCAATGCTAGAAGTCTAAACCTCAAAATGCAGTCTGTTGAGGCACTCCTAAAAATGGAGAACATCGATATCTGTGCAGTGACTGAAACCTGGTTCAAGGCTCCAGAGAGCACCCCTGCAATACCAGGCTACAATTCTTACCACACTTTTCGGCCACAAAAACAAAGACCAAAACACTAAAGGTGGAGGAGTGTCCATATTCACACCTCCAGGCTAGTTGCCCAACACAATGCATCTGAAATTCTCCAGGTGCAACTAACACTAGGTAAAGGAAAGGAGCAAAGTAAACTACCATATAGGTTAGTGATGTAGGAGACGTAATTAGTAGCTTGCTACAGATCCCCCACCATACCCCAAGATCCTCACTACACCTTCCTAAACATACTGGAAAATATTAAGATACAACCAAACACCCTAATACTAGGTGATTTCAACTACCTTGCCATTAATTGTGAAAACTACTTGGGTACCAACTCCTTTTCCCAATGGTTCTTGGAATTCATAAATTCCAATGCCCTGGATCAACTAATCCATTGTCCCACCAGGGGCTCCAATATCCTAGACCTGGTCATTACCAACATGGGAGATAGATGCTCCACACCAGTGGTCACCCCCTCATTGGTCAGGTCTGACCATAAGCAAATCACCCTTGACATCCACATCCCACCCCCACCCCCTAGTAAGGAAACCTCCTTAAAAAACTTTTCCAAAGCCAACTTCATGCTACTGAAGTCAGAAGTGACAAACTTCACAACACCCACGCAGACGGGATCTGGAAGTTCGACTGCAGAATCCTACACTAAGGCACTGTACGAGCACATCCACTCGTGCATGAATCATGCCATCCCAAATAGAACCAAGATGCTCTTCTCCAAAAAAAGGAAGCAAATCTGGTGGTCCCCTGCTATAAACAAACTATACAACAGAAGGAAGAAACTGTTGCAGAAAAGAGGAAAATTCCATGTTGCAAAAAACTCCCTCACCAGCCTCAGTAAGAAGCTGAGATCCCTCATAAAATCCTCAAAAGCTAGTTACGAAAATAAAATTGCCAAAGATTCCAAAGACAACCACAAGGCATTCTATAGTTGTGTCAAGAATCTAAATGGCAATGCTCAGATCTGCTCTGAGCTACAACAGAATGTTATTAAATATACTGATCCCAAGGATATTGCCAATATCTAGGCAGATCGATTTAGTGCCAACTTCACTCCCCTCTCACCCCCTAAAGGGCCCATCTCAATACCAAAAGATTGCCAAATTCCGATAATCACAGCCACACAGGTAGAAACAGCACTCTCCAAAGCTAAGAATACAGCATCCATGGGACCAGATGGCATCCCAGGCTGTGTACTACATGAACTACAAAATGAACTGGCACCCCACCTAAGTGTCATGTTTAATCATAGCCTCACCTCAGGCTTCTTGCCCACTGAGTGGCGCACAGCTACAGTCATCCCGATCCACAAGGGAGGATCCACCTTGGATCCCGGGAACTACCGTCCCATCAGTCTGACAAGCCTGATCTGCAAGGGCATGGAACGCATTATCATGGAACTTATAAACAAAGACATTGGCAACCTCCAGACACTGGACCCCACCCAGTTTGGGTTTGTGAAGGGCCGATCTTGTCTCCTGAATCTGATTGACTTCTTTGAGTCGGTCTCCAGAGCGGTGGACGAGGGTAAGGAGGTCCACACAGCCTATCTGGACCTCGCCAAGGCCTTCAACACCATCCCCCACTCTGGAATCATCGATAAACTTACTAAGCTGGGCATAAATCCCTACGTCACTCGATGGGTTGCCAACTGGCTTACTGACAGAACCCAGACTGTAAAAGTAGCCGACTCCAAATCCAGCTCCAGACAAGTGACAAGTGGAGTACCTCAGGGTTCAGTCCTGGGACCACTCTTGTTTGGCATCTACTTCTCTGAAGTACAGGCCAACACTAAGGGACTCTGGCTAACAAAGTTTGCAGATGACTGCAAATTGGGAGCCATTATTAAATCCCGAAATGATGTGGATATTCTACAAAAGGGCCTTACAGAAACAGATGCCTGGTGCCAGAGCCATGGGATCAAGCTTAATGCCAAGAAATGTATAGTCATCCCCTTTGGAAAAAAACATGTACCCATGAACTACCACATAGGTGGCAGGACACTAAACATCGAAAGTGTGATGAGAGACTTAGGGACACAAGTGGACAGTGGTCTCACTTTCGATAACCACATCGCCACAACAGTCAGGAAATCCTTTTACGTGGCACACCTCATCACTAAGGGCTTTTCATCCAGAAAAAAGGAGGCCATTGTCCCACTGTACTCATTCCTCATTAGACCCATTATAGAGTATAATGCCCCATTTGGTATGTACCTCACAAGACATCTGCAACAGCTGGAAAGGCCACAGAAATACCTCACTAAAAGAATCACAGGCCTAAAGTAGATGCCATATACTGACCGTCTAAAAAAAACTCCAGCTATACTCTGTGGCATATCGTCTACTCAGAGGCGATCTCTGCTTAACATACAAGGCCATGCCAAACCCTGAGCTGTTGGACATGCTCCACTTAAAGAAATCCCAATCCCTCAGAGCCGCATGCTCCAGGGATCTAAACCTTATCACAATGAACAAAACATGCTGGAGGGATAGGTTCCTGACCCAGAGACTCCCCATACTCTGGAATAGACTGCCCATACATGTCAAGCAGAGCACCTCATTGGCCCTCTTCAAAAGGAACCTTGATGACTGGATGGGAGATAGGAAATTCACCCCGGGGATCATGTCAGTCGCCCTGCTAGACAGGGGCCCAGAGAAGTAAATATTGTGGGAAAAAAATTCCAGGGAATTGTTATGGCTAGGCTTGCATAGGCCTTAGGGCCGATAGCCTAGTACCAACCTATGAACCTATAAGGATTTCCAAAAGTGTTTTTTGGCAATATTTTTCTGTCAAACGGCTTTCATTTTAAAGCCCTTTGGATGACTCACTGTGATTCCTTTTGGGAAGCAATTAGAGGAGGTTGAGTTTGTCAGTCTCAAGAAGGTGCTTTCCTAGGATGGAGTGGTAGCCAAATTTAAAGGCTTTGGTGTGGTTAGTAAAAGTAGCCACTGTAATGTTACCTGTTCCTTATTGAGTAAAATATCATTGGTATGGGTCAATATGGCTGTCGTAGTGATGCACCAAGTTCAGAAGCCTTGCCATTTACTTTATGGCTTATAGTTATCTGTGAAGTGAGAACTGGTTATAGATTAATTATTGTGGAATTTTGCTGAAAGTTGGATGGAAGGAGATGGGTAAAAGTGTGCTATATTTTCAGGTTTGGGTTATTAGTTACCAAAGATCTTTGGTGCTGTGTTGGACTGTTTCTTAAGTTCGGGACTTTGTCTTTGGACATTTGCTGTTACCCCAGCTTATTTTCTCTGCCTCTGCTTTTTGCTGTTCGGGAGGGCTTCCATTTTTGTTATTTACTGGTTTGTGGTTCAAATGCACACTGCCATTCGCTAATGTGGACTCGAACATTTTCCATATCAGCGTTATGAAAACTTGAAAACAGCCTTTCAACCTTCCATTCTTCATGTAAGTGCTAATCTAAATTTTGATAGTAAACCGAGGAAGATGATAAAACACATTGAATGAGGAGTAAAATTTATGCAGAGAAGCAGAGGAAGGAAATAGGCAACTGTGAAATGTATAGAGGTATTTTTATTAACTGATGTAGTTTATATAAGTAACCAGCTTGAGAATGTCAAAAATGGCATTGTATTGGGAGGTGAGTTAGATTTTTAGATGCAATGTGTACAGTATAACAGAGTACTACCACGATTTCTGTTTCTAGGTCAGGTGCCAAAGGAATAGTTAAAGCTTAGGGAAGAAATTATAACCATTCTTGAGCCAGGAATCAGGTGAATGAGAGTAAATGAAAGTGTTTATTTGGTCTAATTTGTTCCTTTTACTTTTGATATTGAGATGTGCTAGTTATAGAGTTAAGCTGTAGGTGACAGTTAAGAGTTGAGAGTTGATGTAAGGAGGCAGGCATGGATTACTCTGGCCCTAATTAGTGTATGAATACTGTGTGAAATTGAGCAGACATTTTGGGAGTTTAAGGTGACAGTTTATAACGGAGGTGATCTTCTTTATTAGGAAATAGTGTGAATGGGATGGGGTTTGTTGGAGGACAGTGTATGTTAGCCAAGTGAAGAGATGAGTATTTTTGGTGGTGGAGAGGAATGACATTGGTAGTAGTAGATGGAATATAAAATGGGCTGGTAGATTAGTTTAGTTTAATAAAAAAATTTGTTTGGTGAGGTAGGATGATGGGTTTGAAGAGAAATGGTTAAGAATGTTAGAATATGCTGTTGTGTGTCTGAGTACTCATGGGAAGTGAAGTGAAAGGGGAGAAAGGAATGATGGTTGGTAAGAATGATTAGACTGAGTTACCCTGATTACTAACTTTGGTGGCTATAGTGAATGATTGTAGAATGTATGAGGAAGAAACTATTGAAAAAGCAGAAAGTACACTGTGAAACTGTTATTGTGAAGAGAGAGGTCAGAAATTTAAAGGTGTATTTGTAAAAAATATGCAGAAGTCTACCATATAGGTTAGTGATGTAGGAGACATGTAATTAGTAGGATTAGGTGACACAGGAATTGTTGAAAAAAAATGGCACACGAGCAGCAGACATTTGCAATCTGTCTTGATATCAGAAGGGTAGATATACAGCCTAAGTGGTTTATATGCAACTTAAGGGACCGATTCAAGGAAGATGTTTTTAGGAGGGATTAGGTGTCTTACATTGTATGCAGCTGGGATGGAGAAGCAAAGATGAAATAAATGCACTGAGATACAGTGATAAATATTGGGTAAAAAAAGAGATTTTGTGAATTGTGGAAGATAATCACCAGGAGGGGTGTGCATTTACGAAAGTGGATGTGTTGTGATAGGGAGACTGGAGTGTGTGGAGTTAGAGTGGATGGGGCTATGAAAGTATAAAGTTGGTGATGCAGGGTGGGGGGGGGGTGCACCTGAAGAAGTGGACAGGAAAGGAGCAAAGTAAACTACCAGTAAAATCTCTGCAGGAGTCTTTTAGTGTGCACCTGTACATACTTGCAAAGCCAGGGCAGAGCAGTGATAGTAACAAGTAAGTACCATGAAGAATTAAATAAAAAATGTCCTTGAGTTTGATAAATACTATAGGAAAATGGTACAAGAAATAAACAATGCTTAATAAATGCAGAGGTTTGAGATTTTCTAACATGAACTTCCGCTATTAGATTGGACTGCAAGGTTACTGGTTACACACTGAGTGTTAAACTGTAGAAAACAGACTAGTTAATAAAAAAAATTGTTGATGTATTTTATTTATTTTACATTTGTTGGATGGGTTTGTCCAACTGAGCTGAAGAGCCCTTTTTCAGCGGAGGCCCAGGGAGAAAATCTCCAACATATTGTATAATTTTCATTATAAATTAGCATTAAACAGCAATGTTGCAGGATTATTACAAGGCATTAAGTAGCAATACAATGGTATACATTATCAATAATCAGAAGTATAGCAAAACTGTTTCAAGATGTATAAAAAGAAATATGTCATTAAGATGAATATAGTTTTGGGTTAAGTGGTTACAGAAACCCAGTTTTATCATAATGTAGTTGAATGAAGGCAAGACAGTTACAATAGAATGCTATAGCTTAGGAGAGGTCTGGAGGGATAATAATGGGAGATGAGAGGGGATAGTGCTGGGCAGTAGGAAGGCTGGTATAGGATAGAATGGATGATTTGGTGCTGAGAGAGAAGAAGCTGGTGGGGTAATTCAAGCCAGTTTAGGTGTTTAAGAGACAGTTATGGGATTTGTAGGTTTGTTGGGCAGCAAATTTAGCTACCTTGTTGTAGGCAGATTTGAGTTTTCTCAGGAGTTTTGAGTTAAGATTTGTGAAAATTTGAGAGTTGTACATTAGACTGGGTAGAAAGTAGGCAAGAGAGAGAGAGTAATCTTGGCTTCAGAGGTAAGGAATTTTTTGTTACGGTAAAGGAGCCCTAGTTTTGAATGAGTCCTTTTGATACAGTTATTAACATGCAAGTCAAATTTAAGATTGTTTATAGTTACGCCTAAGAGCTTAGTGCTAGATTCTACCTGAATGGGAGTGTTAAGGGACTGTATGGAGAAGGGTTTAATGTGTTGAATTTTTTAGGTAGGAAGAGTAGCAGCTTTGTTTTTTTAGGGTTAAGGATCAGCTGGTTGTTGGAGAGCCATGTTTCGACTAAGTTAAAAGATGCCTGAGTAGCTAAGAAGAGCTTAGAGGGAGAGTTGGCTATGGTGATGACTGTAGAGTCATCTGCCTATTGCACTAAAGATGGCTGAGGACAGGAGGTGTAGAACTGATTAGTAAAGATATTAAGAAGTAAAAGCCCTTGAGGTACACCCATTTTTACAGGGAGAGGAGGGGAGAGTGCAGAGTGCCATCTCACTAATTGAGATCTATCAGCGAGGTAGCTGGAGAACCATGCAACTATCAGAGGAGAAGTTGAGGTTATGCAGTTTCTGCAGCAGAAGTGTGTGAGAGACTGTGTATTCTGAGTAAGTGGTTGAAATTAGACAACAGACTGTAGAAATAGCTGGAATGAAATGACTGGCTTTGAATGTATATTACAGTAGTCCTAGATGATCACAGAGAGTGCATCAGAAATATTTAGAGCATTATAATATAAGGTGATTATCTGTATAGCTACAAAAAATGAAAGGAAAACTATGAAAATATAATCTGCAGTTACCTAATGTCAACCTGTAAAATAGGGGTTCACTGTGGATGCACTGTAGTGTTGCAGGTGGTCCACCCAAGGGCAGCTTAAGTGATGGCAAGAAATTTACTAGCTAGACAAAACCAGTGCTAGTGACTTTCAATGGACAAGACAGAATGGAAAAAAGAAAAAGAAGGAACATATAAGGGTGATAGTCATTTTTGTCGTATATGATTCATATAGAAATTTGGTGTCAAGATTTGTCATTTGGCCTGGTTGAATTGAATCATGGAGTCACGATGTGAACTCATGTGCGTGTCTGCATCATAATTTTCATCATTTAGCTTTTGCCATGAGAGCACAGCCATAGAGTCTGTGCAGTAATTTGACTGGTCAGGCTGAATGAGAAAATAAATGGAGAAAAGAATATATACGCTTGCTGAGTAACGAAACAATGGAAACAGTCCATTAGTAGAAAAATTACCAGCAGTGTCAGAGTAATGGCATATTGCCTCTTAAAGATTTATTTTGCACACAGGTAAATTTTTAGCTGCAGGGACAAGCAACCTTTGCAGAAGTTACATCTTTTTTATGTTGTAAAATGGTTGTTGAACAAATAAAAAAAAAAAAAAGGACGGTGAGAAAAAGGAGGGAATATGGCTACAGTCAGGCAGACAAGCATTACAGTACATCTACTTCAAGAAGACAAAACAAGTATTCATACTGCATTTGTCATCAGCAATGAAATTATCAGTAAAGAATTTTTTTTTGGGAAAGGGGACAGTGAAATTATCCGCCCACAGTCTAGGCCCACTGGGGTCACAAACTAAAAAAAAAAGCGTTTTATCTTATCTTGATGTTCTTTGATGTGTCATTGTTTGTGACACTCCGGGTAGGCACTACTACTTTTTTAAAATTGTTCTAACTCAAAATGCACTGATGGGTAGCATGTGTACTAAAGTGATTTTCATTGGGCTTCATTTATCCTTCATAAGTCCCTTAAAAGATGAGCTTATCTTTTCATACTATCCTTTGCCGAATCTTTTTTTTTTTTTGCTTTTACATAGAATAACAGAACTTAGGATCACTGATAACATTTAGAATCTTTGGACTGAGTGTCTGAAACTTTGTGTCAGTTTGTTGTGATTTCTTTCTCAAGTTTTAAACACACTGCATTATACTTTCTTCTGCTACAGCAGTACTTAAACTAGTTTTATGATATTGTCTGCTCAGTTTAAGACTGAACAGCAACCCTGGCTTTTGCTTCCTGACCTGACAGATTCCATGCTTAAATTAGACTATTTTTGGCCTTCACCCCACTTGCCATCAGTCCCTTTCTCAGCCAGATGGCCCATTTGTTCATCTTTGCCTGGGCTAGTGCCAGTTGCGCGGAACTAATCAAATCAGCTATGATGATTTTTCTGTTTTTGAACCCAAACTCCTGTGCATGTTCATTCACATCCAGGGGCTGGCATGCAGCAGACCATTGTTAGACAGACTATACCTTCTCAAGGCATCATTAATTGGTCTTGCCCCCCCCCCCCATATAAACATGCACCTCTATGTGATGTCCAGTCTTCACTGGAGATTCTACCACAGTGTATTCATGAGGACATTCCCCTCCACTCAACCCCCCCCCCCCCAGGAAAGGTAAACAGGCTTACGCTATTTTTTTCCTCAACACCTTTATTGAATTACCACTTAAAACATAGGCAAACATACATTTATGTAAAAGAAAACAAATTATGTTAGCATGTCACAATTACAAACATTGTACATCACATACATGTTTTTGTAGGGTCTATATTACATAGATGAAAAATCAAAATCTCGAACGCTCGGATGAGCGAAAATGCAGGTAATAGACATCGCTATTGTGGGGGGCTGCACCCCCACCCCTAAAATATATTCCAACTCCGAGATTGCACTACAGTGAGGAAATGGCAATTTTTTTGATCTTCACTGTACCGCGATCTCACAATATCGATTTCAGTTACCTGCGTTTTCGCTCATCCGAGCATTCGAGATTTTGATTTCTCGTCGTTCTGATAGAAACTCTTTTTGTACAATTGTCCTCAATCCATTGTTACATAAATTGCTCAGGTAATGCCTTCCCTTAAACCTCTCAATTTTTTTCTATGTAGTTTGCTCCTACCCTTTTCAAAAAATCCAAATTCTAGTTCTTTTATCTCTGTTAAAATATTTAATACTTTAAGAACTGTTGGTTTAGGCTTGTATTTCCATTTTCTAATAATTACTTTTTGGCAGCCACCAGAATTAGTTAACGCCTTGCTATGATTAGGCAATTCAAATCCTATATCCTAGCTCAAAATAGTCTCCTTAATTGCATCCATTTGCTCACCCAGTATTTCTGACAAAGTACTCTGTAGGGAATTTTTAAAGTCTGCCAAATCATAACACTCCCAAAACATGTTCCCTGTTTCCTTTTTCGTCCCCATTGTACCTCCAACATTTGCCATCTACCTGAGGAAAAAAATTCTTTGGAGTCTACTTGGGGTGTAAAAATATCCATGCAAATACTTCCAAGCAAAAATCCTAAATCTGCTAAACTTCCTGCATATTTGGGAGACATATGTATGTCCCCCAGTTGTTTCCTTGTGAATTGCGTATCCAGTCTCTCTTCCCAATGTTTTCTAACTTCCTCTGATTGATTCCTAGTAGTGTTGTGCAGTATTTCATATGCTCCACTAATTATCCCTTTTTAACAGCAGCTTCTGTTCTAGATTCAACTAATATTCTACCAGTGCAGGTTTTTCACTTTTCATTCTCCTGTACTTTCTCTTTGCCTGTAGTATGATTTAAGTCCATGCCTGTAGTCTGATGTATTTCCATTTTCGAACTTTAGCAAAGTTACAGGAAAGGCAGTCTCTAGCTGGCAGGCCACATGTCTTCTTGGCATCTTCCTATTCTTTTACCTTTCACTCTCTAGTTATTTGCTCCCAATACATTGTTTCCTTTGCCAGTTAGTAGGGATGATTGCAACCATCCCTATTGGCAGAATCACCTTTCTCCATTTTCTTGTTGGCTTAGTTCTTAGAATTCTTTCGTCTACTTTATGAATGTAATACTCAGTATGGCTGTTATCCTCCTTGAGGATTTGCATCCAAAATCCATTCTCTCCTTATTTCTTGAATTTCCCCCCAGTTCACTATCATCACTTTCCATTTTGAATTGCAAATTTCTGCTTGTGTATGCATATGAGCCTTAACTGTGTAGCTCTAAAATATCCCTTCAAGTCTGGTAATCCTCAACCAGCTTATTCTATTGGAAGGATCAGTTTATCCCACTTCACCCTTACCCTCTTCTCCTCCCAGATAAAATCCTTCAACTCTTTATTAATTACTGTCCACAACTTCCCCTCTACTTGATAAAAATATGCCTGACCAGTATATAAAACTAAACCGACTAAAAACATTTACACTGCTTGTATCTTGCTATCCATATCCATAAGCAAGAGCTTTCAGTTTCTCAGTTTTTTATATTATCATTTGTTTAGTCTCTTCTCACATGTGAGCAGGTTTAAGCTTTGAGTTTATATCCACCACTATATCAGTTCCAGCAGGCACCTAAACCACTAGATGAACTTGGGTCACCTAGGTCAGGATTTTATCTTTGTGCATCAGTGTAGCTGGCTTAAATTAGATTTTTTGAAAATGCAGGATTCATTTCCTCAAGTTAATCTGTTGCTGTGTTATCAGATTTCTTTCATCTGAAATTGCAAAGCAAAAGAGCTGTAACTTTGCTAAAGTTCAAAAAGCTTATGGCTGCTGGGGTAGAGAAATAAATCTGTTACAAATGGCATTACATAGTAAAAGAGCTGTGCATTCCAACAGACTTCGTAAGCTTTTGACCCCAATGGTGTAAAAGGATAAGAGTTGCAAATACATTATTGTGTGGGCTATTCTCTGGCCTGAAGTCTTAAAATGTAATAGGTAAGGTTATATAAGGGCCAGGATGAATTCCAAAAGAAAGTATATGAGATTTAATTTGCTTCCAACATTGTGTTTGCAGAGAAAAAAATGAAAAAAAATTGAAAAAATAGCTAGGGTATGCTGTGTGTGAGTCTTTCTCTCTCTATATATGTGTGTATGTATGTATGTGTGTCAATGTATATACACACACACACACATATATATATATATATATATATATATATATATATATATCTTTAGGTATAGGGCAGTTGCCTGAATGACCTAAATATCAAGAGTAAAAATACTGATGCAAAAATACTGGGAAATTCTGAGTGAGTAGAAGCCTGTTTTCAGGGGAGGCCTTGGGAGAAAATCTCGATATTAATGCAAAACATTTTAAGAACAATAATTTTAGAATATTCAAAAATAAAACAAAAGCATCTGCAGTTTAAACAATTACAACAAATTAGACATAATATAAAAACATTGGTTAAGAATCAATACAATGTATATGACAATCATTTAATACTTAAAAAAATTTTAAACAGTTTGTAGAGACATTAAAGCTAAGTTAGTCCAATAGAAATAGGAATTGCAACATGAAGTGTGGAAAAAACAAGCTTATGGTATATTTAGAGAGAACATCAGGGAAATTAATCAGCAGTAAGGAAATAAGTGAAGAATGGAGAGTAAAGAGATATAAGGAATGAAAAGGTACTTTTTCACATTTATGAATATAGTTTATCCTGGTTTTGAGCAAGAACAGAGCCAGGTTTTAGCTAGGAAGTCATTCAGAGTGGTTTTGAAAAGATGGGAGGGAGGGTATAGACCTGATACATACAAGTAAGGAGTTCCAGGCCTTAGCAACCTTGTACATGTACAGACAATGCCCAGCAGATTTGCAAGGTTTGTAGACGGATAGGAGTTTTTAGTCACTGGATCACAATGACTCACTGAGAACATAGTTGTGTAGAATGTTTTTTAGTGCTGGACAAGCAGATGGATGCTGGATAATTTTATAGGTGGTAAGAAGTTGTGTATATGTTAATTGATGTAGTCTCTTTAGTGCTGTACAGTGGTGGGTTCTGAAAGGGGTATGTGCTGCAAATTTAGCAACTTTGTTATAACATTGTTCAAGTTTTATTTTTTTATGAAGCCTGAAGGTTATTAAGGATGTGAGTACCATAAAGAAGAATGGGAAGGAGATAAGTAATGGCAAGTGTAGTTTTAGTTGAGTCTAAGAGAAAATGTTAGCTGTAAAGCATCCCTAGTTTTTGATTAGTATTTGTTATGCAGTTTTTGTATGTGCAGGTCTTGTCTAAGATTATCATCCGTTATCACTCCTAATAGTTTGTTATGAGAAGTGACTTCAGTGGCTGTATCATCAAAAGGGAGAACTTTAATTTTTTTTTGTTTGTTTTTGTTTTTTGTTTTTTATGAGAGGGGGATTTGGTGAAAAAAAGTAGTAGTTTGTTCTTTTTTTGGATGAGCATGAGTTGTCGTTTACGAAGCCATGTTTCAGTGTCTGCTAAAACTTCCTGAGTAATTTTTCAGGAGTGTACCATGTTGTCAGATGTGCAGATGAGAGTGGAATCATCTGTGTATTGTATTAAAGTAGCTTGATGTGTGGAAGTATATAGGGTGTTGTTGAAAATGTTAGAGGAGGGGACCAAGGATAGAGCCTTGTGGTACACTGGTGGTGAATGGGATAAAAAGAGAGCGCATGGAGAGGCATTTTACTGACTGATACCTATTGGACAGGTAGCTTTTGAACCAGAGAAAAGTGGGCTGAGAGAGACCTAGTAAGGATATTTGAAGTCCATTATGGGTAGGGGGAGGAGCTCAGAGCTTGGAGCAGATGCTAGAAAATAATTTTCCGGCTCAGATCCGATATGGATCCAAATAGCCACAGGTTGCAGAAAAATGAAGTATAACTACTCAGATGGAATGTTATGGTGAGTACATAACTTCTTTTTTTTTTAATACGTTTCAAGAATTTTGGTGATAGAAGATAAAATTGCTAGAGGTCTAAAATTATTAATGTCTGTTGAATTTCTTCCTTTGTGCAGAGGGATAATATGTGACTTTTTCCAGAGAGAATGATCCTGGGGTTCCTGGATTGACCTATTTATAAAGATTGAGACAGGATGGCCAATGCTATTAGCTATTTTTAGGTACTCGCTTGGAAGGTCATCAGCTGAAGAAGAGTATGGTTTAAGTTTGATTAAGAGTAGATGTTCATCGTGTTTCACTGTTGCAGTCCTAACTCATGGGTTATCCGGCTCCCGGTAGCTCTCGATCGGCCAGAATACCAAAGGTAAGTAAATATGACGTCGGCTGTCGGCTTGTTGTAAAGGACGTCAGGACATCCGATACAAAAGGAGACAGCCGACGTCACTTCCCCAGTCTTCCTTGCCGCAGAACCCGAAGCAGAAGCATTTCTTGCATGAGTGCCAGTCGGCAGTTTACCTTTTTTATTTTCCGACTACAAAGTTGAAGTCAGCTACAGCTAAGTACCCCGTTGGGGATCCTCTTTTCTTGCCTTAACGAATGTCAAAAAAGGTTAATAATTGTCTTATCTGTGGAAAGCAGATTCCCCATAGAGATTTTCATTCCCATTGTATTATTTGTTTAGGCCTTCACCACAATGTTCCTAATTGTGATCTCTGTGCCTCCTTTAATCCTCGTACTATTTTTCATTGTCGGGCTAAGCTTTTAGCTAAACATTTTGGAGTTTGGCCTAAGTTTGTCGGTATGGCATCTGCTGGTCTTCAGGCTTCGGATATACCCAAAAAAGTAAGGATATGGACCGCGACAGTCCTCGGATGATGTTAGGATGGTCATCAGTCATGCAGTAGCCAGTGAGGCACCTTTGCAGCCCCTGCAGTCCGCGGATTTTCAACCGCAGGCCTCAGTTGAGACCATTTCAGAGTCCCCCAGGCCTCCTGCCTCCATTTTGCCTTCTGACCTTTCACCTGTCGCCTCTTCAGCTGGATCTGGAGCCATTAAGCTGACACCTGTGTCAGAGGCCTCCGGTCTTCCTTCAGACAGCAAGCTCATACCGACGACCTCTTCTGCAACTTCAGCAGTTGCCAGGCTTCCCGAATCCTTCAGGCTTGCAGGTAAATCTTCCAGTCGTAAGCCTATGAAAAAGCTGGCTCCAGTTTCTTCTTGTTCCCCTCAATCCCAAATGGTTAAAATGGCTAATGACCTTTTGACTCTTATTAGGGGTTCACAGTCTCCTCCTTCTAAAAGGAGTAGGGATGTTTCTCCTGAGGCTTTGTCTTTTTCTGGTTCTGATTCTTCTAGCGTTTCTCCTGATGAAGAGGAAGTTTCTCAGGCTTTTTCTCCTTTTGAGGATTCAGATATAGAAGAGTCCATCCCTTCTGCCTCTCCCCAGAAGATTTCTGTTTTGGTGATATTTGAATACTTTCAGGGAGCATTTTAAATGGGAAAGTCAGGATTATCCCCAATCTAAGAAAAGGATTAGGGAGTTTTTGGATTTGTAGAAAAACGACCAAACTATATATCTTGGATATTTTATATTTTAAAAGTGTATTTTTTATTAACAATATGTAAATTTTGGGTCATTTATTTTTAATGATATGTGTTTTTAATATTCATGATAGGCAGTAACAGATTGGTTGTTTCTTGATGCACATCGACTGATTGGATACAAATAACAGTATTTATAATGCATATAATTTATTAATTTCAGCATTATCTGATGAAGTCTTTGTCATTGGAGACAATTTTGTCAAGAGCGTTAATCTGCAGGGTGGAATTAAACAGTGGAACCCTGCCTTCTACTAGGCTGTTTTGGAGTTTTTGGATTTACCTCAGCATAAGCCTCTGGCTATTCCCCCAGTGTTGGAAGTGGTTGATGATGTTTTTCTGGAAAATTCCTAGACTCCAAATTAAGTTCCTCCTGCTCCCAGGAAACCTGACAGGTACTATAGGGTCCCCGATTCTCATCTGTTTCTTTTCAGGAATCCGTTGGCTGATCCTGAGGTTATTTCTCAAGGCCCTAAAGGGATTAATGCCACTGTTACCAAAAATCATGTTCCCTCCGACAGGGAATCTAGATAGGTGGGGTAAAAAAGTTTATACCTCTGCTACTCTTGCTATTAGGTCTACTAATTGTCTTTTTCATATGCTGAAGTACCAGCAGCACACCTTGGAGGCTATTAAGTCTAGGATAGCAAGTGTGCCTCTTTTGGCAGAGAGTAAGGATATGCAGGATTTGCTGAATTCTGCCAGTTTTGTCAATAAACATTCTTTATATTGTGGTTTTGACATTCTAGAGGCCTCCTGCAGGGCTACAGCTACTGGATCTGTTATCAGAAGGCACGCTTGGCTTAGGGAACAGACCCTACCAGAGTCTGTCAAGGCTAAGCTTTTAGATGTACCTTTGCATAAGGACAGTCTTTTGGGCAGTAAAGCAGAGGAGATGCTCAAGAAGATGGAGGATAAGGCTAAGTCTATGCAAACCGTTAAGGATTTTCTGCAAGTTCAACCTCCTCACTTTAGCAGGAATTATCCTTCTAAGAGTTGGACATTTTCTGATACCAGCAGACAGATCTGTTCTAGGACTAGAGGCTACAAATCTTCTAGGGGGCAGGTGGTTACCCTTCAAAGGTCTAAGCGTTGGCAGGCTTCCACTTCCAAGGTGGGAAGTTCTAAGCCTGCATCTCAGTCTAAACACTCTCAATGACTTTATCCAACTTCTGCCTGTTCTTGCCTGCCTGGAAAGTCCTTTAGGGGGAAGGTTGGCAATTTTTGTAAATGTCTGGGTCACTATCATGGACGACAAATGGGTAGTCAGAACTGTATCCCTAGGGCACAAGTTTTCTTTCCACACCTTTCCAGCTCCCAAAGGATTCCCATACACTCCTCCAAACCAAAGGGCAGAAGTAGAAAAACAAGTTTTGTCTCTTTTTCATCTGGGAGCAATAGAATCATTTCCTGCTCAGCAGGTAGGCCAGTGTTTCTATTCCAGACTTTTCCTAGTTCCAAAAAAACACCTGGCATCCTATCAGAGATCTATCCATTCTGAACTCTTGATCTATCCATTCTGAACTCTTTTTTGGTAATTCCAAAGTTCAAAATGCTCAGTTTGCATCAGTTGCTACCAATGTTAGAAAAGGATTCCTGGCTGGTAACCCTGGATCTCAAAGAAGCTTATCTGCACATACCTATCAGGGAAAGTTGCAGGCAATGCCTTTGTTTCAGGGTGGGCAAGCAACATTACCAATTCTCTGCGCTGCCCTTTGGCTTATCTACTGCTCCCAGAGTTTTCACAACGTGCCTGGATACAGTCATTGCTTTTTGCAAGCAGAACAAAATTCGGATTTCTCCATACTTGGACGACTGTCTAATTCAAGCAAATTCTCAGGAACAGCTGTTAAATGATCTAGAATTTGTAAAGACTCTTCTCTCTTCCCTGGGTTACACACACAATGAGAAAAAATAAAAAATGGTGCCATCCAAGGAGATAACATTCCTGGGAGCGAGTCTGAACACAGCCGCCCAGATGATATAGCTCACCCAGGAGAAGCAGACAACTCTTTCAGTTTACTTCAAGGACTTGGCAAAACTGTCCCAGCTCCCTGCAAGCTCTGGGATACATGGCCTCTTGCATTCTCATGATTCCATATGCAAGACTGCATATGAGGAAATTACAATGGTACCTCAAGAACATTTGGTGTCAACACACACTGGACCTGGCTATGATGATTCCTCTGCTTCCATCTCTGCAGACAGAGTTTCTATGGTGGGCAACAGCCTCTATACAAAACATAGGCATGCCTTTTTGCCCACCTCCTGCCACTCTTGTTCTTACCACAGACTCATCGGACTATGCCTGGGGAGCTCACCTAGATGGCAGATGCATACAGAGACACCGGAATGCCCAGCAAATGCACCTGCACATAAATCTAAAGGAGTTGATAGCAGTTCAGCAAGCCTTACTATCTTTCAAGCATCTTCTTTCTCCAGGAGCCCTGCTCATCAGAACAGACAACACCACAGTCATGTGGTGCATCAACAAGCAGGGAGGGACACGTTCTTACCCCCTGTGCAGGTAGAGCATTAATCTCTAGTCCATAGCAGCTTCCCTGGGCCTGCATCTCCTAGCTCAGTTTCTTCCAGGAAGACTCAATGTTTTGGCAGACCAGTTGAGCAGACAAACCCTGGATCCTCACGAGTGGCAGCTTAACAGAGCAGTCTTTTACAGCATCATTCAATGTTGGAGCACACCTCAGGTGGATCTTTTCTCCTCCCTAGACAACTGTCTTGTACCTTTTTTTTTGCACCAGACAGCATCACAGCAGAGCCTGGAAAGTGGATGCTCTGTCCTTCCCTTGGATGCTGCTGTCAGTTTATGCCTTCCCTCCTCTTCTTCCCAGAGTATTATTGAAGATCAATTCAGAAAAAATCCCCTGCAAATACAGCAGTGCATAGCTTAGAGACAGTCATCCAAAAACAAAAAGCCACCACCAAGGTGTATAAAGTGTAACTTTTATTATAAAGTTATCACAGACAGACCGTTTTCGGCATAAATTTTAAGCCTTCCTCAGTGTAACCAAAAAAGAGCTTCCACTCTCCTTATATACCCACCCATCCATGAAAAAGGAATACCCATTGGCTGCACACAATACTTCATAGCTTTATCTTTTTTCTTTATTATTTAATATGTTGTGCCAGCCAATTTTATTTGTTTTATCCCCCTTGATATCAATGACAGTGAATCTAAAAGATGCTAAAAGGTGATTAACCACATGTTTATATAATGCATTCATGTACTTCTTTAGTTTGATGTCACTTAAATGCTGACTAATCCTAAATTTCACAGGCCTGGACATTTGGCCCACATAAAAGGCCGAGCATGAACAAGTAGCTAAATATATTACCCAGTCAGATGAACAATTAGCAAAAAATGTTATGTCATAAACCTGACTGGTATTACGGCTACTAAACATTTTGGTCTGATTTAGTCTGTTACAATGTACACAATGGCCACAACTATAACAACCCTGAAGTACATCACCCATGAGAGTAGACTGTATATCGGGGGCAACCACCCGGGTTCCCAACTTGTAATGATTAAAGTGGGATGACAGTGTGCTACCCCTCCTAAATCCAAATCGGCATCTATCCTCAATCAACACCCTGATTTTTTCGTCCGCCCATAGAATGTTCCAGTTTTGTTGTACCACATCACAGAAAATGCCTCTGTTACGCCCATATGTAGTAATTAATCTAATAGGGGCTGACTCATTAACCTTTCATTTATATTCTAACAATTCCTGTCTGGCCATACCACTGACCTCTCTACAAGCCATAGTAATCACTCCTGGTTTATACCCACATTCCTAGAATCTCCTGACCATATTCATTTTGTGATGTTCATATTTGTCACTACCAGAACAAATGCGTTTGATTCTCATAAACTGAGATTTGGGTATATTCTGAATGACATGTGGCGGATGATGGCTGGACGCATTTAAGAGGGAATTATATTCAGAAAATCTGCGGAATACCTGTGTATCCAGGGTACCATCCACATTCTTGGTAATTAAAACATCCAAAAACGTGATTTGATTTAAATCATGCGTACAGGTGAATTCACTCCCCCATTTGTTTTCATTCAGGTATTTCACAAATTCTCGAAGATATTCCAAATCACCCTTCCAAATGAGCCAACAGTCATCCAGATAACATCGCCAGATATCCATTTCCGGCAGAAACAAATTGTGTGAGGGGTCATATATAATGTGTTGTTCTATGTATGCCATAAATAAATCAGCATAAATGGGGGAAAAAGATGCCCCCATAGCCGTACCCCTAGTTTGCCAAACGCATTTGTCCTGGTAGTAAAAAAAAACATTTTTTGTCAAAACATGTTCCGTCATGAGTAATAAACTATTAAAACCTGGAGGATATATTTCAGCCACACCCAACCAATACTCTATGGCCAACAGGCCAGCCCAATGAGGGATGCTGGTGTATAGGGAAGTCACATCCAGAGTACAGAAATACCAATGGGGTTCAACCTGGGCATCTGTTAGTATTTGTAAAAATTCCATGGTATCCTGTATTCTAGACCTCACCAAGGGCAACAAAGGTGTTAAATATTGTGTAAGAAAAACCACCAAGGGTTCTGTTAATGATCCCCTCCCCGAAACAATAGGTCTTCCCGGAGGGTTAGTTAATGATTTGTGGATTTTGGGTAGCAAGTATAAATATTGTCTTTTGGGATTGGCAACAGTAAGATGTTTAGCAGTGTTAGATATAATCCCTTCATACACAGCCAAATTAAGAAAGTCATCAATCTGATGTTTGAAAGTATTGGTGGGGTCCAGTGGCATAACCATATAGAACATACGGTTATCCAATTGTCTAAAGACTTCATTATTATAAGCATCAAAATCCAACTGCGGTGGTGGTGCTGCAGTAGCGTTGTCGCCTCACAGTAAGACATTGTCCTGTTCGATTCTCAGCTAGAGCGTCTTCTGTGTGGACACATGCATGAATGGGCGTACCTTCGTTGAAGGTTGTGAGTCAGGACTGGCAACTCGACACGTAAAAATCCACTGCCAATCATTAGCGGACCCGAGTTCTGCTGTGGCGACCCCTAACCAGGAAAAGCCGAAAGACACAACAACATTATAAGTATCAAAATCCATCACCACAATAGCACCCCCTTTATCAGCCGGTGCAATCTCAATATTGGTATTGGATTTAAGTTCCATGAGTGCCCTTTGTTGAGACTTTGAGAGATTATGTGGTTTGATCTGGGTTTCCCCATGGTATATGTGTAAATCTTTGAGAACATTATGTAGGAATAATTGACCACCGGATGCATGGGTGGCACAAAATTCGATCTCTGAAAGTAAAAACATGATCAGTAGTACAAGTATCACCACTGGCATCAAAAAGTAATTTCAAATTTAATGTTCTCCCTAACGAATATAAATCTGACACAAAATCATTTTCTGCCACAAAAAAAGCTGGTACACAAATTAGGCCTTTATTAAGTAAATCCAGATGTTCAGGAGTGAGGGGTTGAGAGGAGATAATTGAAGACATTGTTAGATCCTATTTGTTGCTCATGATTTGGAGTAAAGTCTCCACATTTGTTATGTTTCTTGTGTTTGCGTCCACCCCTGTGTTTGAGTTTCCTAAAGGGAAATCTGTGCTGGTGGTATGCGTTTTGGTGTGGGTGAGGTTATCCTTGGTGCCCTGATGTACCCATAGATGTAAAACTAATTTTCCTTAGTATAGATCTTGGGCATTTCCTTTTATTGGGCTTAGAGCCAACATTGGAGAATTTTACACTTTTAAATGGTCTCCCTTTTTCATAATCCATAAGATTCCTGTTAAATTTATGCACCTTGTGCTCCTTAAGCTGTTTTTCTAGGGCTGATAGTTCCTATGCTAATTGTTGTAAACAGGTTGAATAATTCCTATGATCCTCTAATTGTTTAGATTGCTCACACAACTTACATCCAATATACCTGCATCTGTACTACAGTCATAGTATGAGGCTAGGGCCTGAACAAATCCCATTGATGCTTGTTGTATACCTTCCCATTATTTTTGCAGTTCCTCATCAATGTTATTTACCAAGGGTTGAATCCTAACATGTAATCCCATGGGACTGATGTTCTTAGACATATAGGCTTTGAATAAACGTAAATGCCAGACGTTGGCTCTTAAGTTTTTCATACTTCTAGACAACTGATTAAACAAGTTCTGACAATCGGGCTCAAGTGATGCATGCTCATTCCATTTAGAACCCATAATAGAAGTCCCAACACCAAAAATGCCTAAATCATCTCTATCAGAGGATATACCCCTGAGTAGTTGGTTGAGGTCCATCCCAACAAACAATTATATTCTTAAATCAAATAATAAGAATAAGCAAGAGTATCAGCCCCCTTAGTTAATTGAGATCAATACTCCACCAATAATAATGTAAAAAGCCAAATATGGAAATAAATCTGAAAAGTGGAGCACTGTAGTAGCCCCCACTAAATGGAGCAATCCATATAGGATGGTGCTACATTACTCCTATGTTCAAGTCCTTCAACAAAAATAGCTCCTACCACCTGAAAGTTGAAATACCAGTGTGGTAGTGCTACGTCGGGGACACAATATTTAACACCAAACTGTATTTACTTCACAAAGTATTCCCGTTTTGTATGAAATACACAAAAGGCATCCCTCATGTCCTCAGATTATAACCCAATAAAAATAATAAGAGCAAAAAATGAGTGCAGAGTGCAGTTGGGTGCAGTAAAATATTAAGTAAGAATAAAAATAGAAACTGCACACAACCTACAAAGCAGAAATTTTAGTATAAAAATAGGGTAAGCGCTTTCACAACTCACAGGCCGCTTCATCAGACAATAATAAAGCTAAAACCATTTGCGTATATAGTGCTCTGCATATATCATGTGGTACAATTAGGCATTTAAAGAAATAAATACTCATCAAAAGCACCTGAGAATAAAACTTTGTAAAGCAATAAATACTGAAGTCCATGTGTAATAGATTAATAAGTAAATATATATTTAAAAGTATGTAAAAATGTCAAAAATATTTTACAAGAAGTATATAATACATATTTAATGTTTGTGTTTAAGAATTTGTGCTTTTAAGAAAGGTTTCAGGGAGGAAATATTTAAGCCAGGAGTTTTCTCTGCATTAAGTAGGAGAATCCATTTTTGTTCAGCAGCTTCTGTCCAATTTTCTAGATCGCCACCTCTAATAGTATTGTCAATAATTTGTAAAACTAGAAACTTAAAAACATGTGAAGAATCCATGTGTATGACATGAGTAGCTAGTGCGTTAGTTGCTTTCTTGTTTCTAATGTCTCTGTTATGATCTAAAATTCTATCTTTAAATAACCTGTTGGTTTTCCCCACATAATATGCATAGCATATTTGACAGAAAGCAAAATAAATAACATTTTCAGTTTTACAGTCAGCATAGTGGTGTAAGGAAATTTAAAATGACAAGTGGAGTGTGTGTAAAGAGCATGACTATAAATATACTTACAAGCAGAACAATTTCTACATGGAAAAGTACCTATCCTACTAGAAAGTGCTTAGATTTGTAACAAAGGTGCTGTTTAAGTCATGTATTGTTCCTAAAAGAAAATGATGGAATATTGCCAAATATGTTCATAGAATTAGGAATGGCACTTAAAATGTTCCAGTGTTTCTTAATAATACTGCAGTAACTATCAATATCACTAGAATATTGTAGGGCCACTCTAAATCTATCTAAGGAATGAGTTAAAGGTTTGGCTATCGTTTGTCTATCACTAGCAGTATCAAAGAATGGTTTGCATCTAGTGGATCTATATGTCCATGCTTCTTCAATAATATTATCTACATCACTTTCTGAATGCCCTCTCTCTCTATAAATTCAGATTTAATTCTGTAAGAGCTTTACTAGCATCTACGTCATTATTATGCAACCGTAACACCCTGAAAATTTGCCCTTTAAGCATATTTTTAGAAATATGTCTGGGATGCATACTCTTTTTATGGAGAAGGGTGTTCTTTTTTATGGGCTTCTTGTAAATTCTACTAGAAACATTGTTGAGTTCTGATTTAGTAAGTAGCACATCAAGAAATTCAATCTGGCTAGCAGAATGATTACATGTAATTTTAAGAAAATGTGTGTGGTATTGTGCATAAGTGTAACAAAGTGATCCAACTCTACTAAGTTTCCTTTCCATAACAAAAAAATGTCATCCACAAAGCGCACATACCAAAGAATATGATCAAAGTATTGGTTAGTGGGTGTAAGAATGTGTGTGCTCCCAATGTGCTAAGACAAGGTTGGCGTACATGTTGGCACAGGTTGTGCCCATCGCTACGCCAACCTTTTGTAAATATATATAATTTTCAAAAACAAAGATGTTGTTTTCAAGCACAATTTCTAGAAGTGTACATATTAACATCACTTTTAGTATTTAAGAAACAGTTGTTAAAAGTTAAAAATTCTCTAACCATGTTGATACCTGTATCATTAGGAATACATGTAAAAAGTGACTCAACATCTAATGTAACAAAAATGTAATCACTGTCAATAGTTAGCAGGTGAGCATGAAGTCTCTCAAGAAATGACTTAGAGTTTTTCAAAACAGTGTGGCTGGTATCTAGAGCAATATGTTAATTATTCTCTGAATATTGATAAGAGCTCAGTACACCAGCCATGGCCTGCTACAATAGGTCTCATAGGTGGGGTACTGTAGTTCTTATGTATTTTAGGTAGCCCATATATTGATGGAATTAATGGATGGGCTATGTTAAAAATTTTAAACAAGTCTTCATCTATAAGCTCCGTCATTAAAAGATCAAATACTAAGAACGACACTTTTTCCATAATGCTGTTAGCAATGGGCTTTGAAATACATTGATAGGTATTAGTATCATTTAATAAGAGCATCATTTGTTTAAGGTACAACTCTTTATCTAAGACTACAATCCCTCCACCTTTATCAGCTGGCTTGATAACAACTGACTCTATATTCCTTAATTCATTCAAAGCTAAAATATCACTGTTAGTCATATTATAAAACTTGCATTTAGTTCCATCGTAAAAAAGCTGTGTAAAATCTGTTTCACAGACATTAATAAATGATAGAACAACCGGATCAATAATCGGGCTGTATGTACTAGGTTTTTTTGTAAAAACTTGTAGGATTATCATTACTGTTAGAGAAAATAGTTTTTAGAGTCAGTTGTCTTCCTAAAAGTCTTAAGTCTTTAAGCATTTCGGCATGGTCTGCTTTCTTTGAGGGAATAAAGGATAGACCTTTGTTTAGTAATAAAGTTTGTTCATCGGTTAAATTAATAGATGAAATGTTAAATATCAAACCTGTGGTTATTGGTGCCTTCTTTTTATCATTGATTGATTTCTGTCTGTACTTGCAAGCCGCTGTAGACTCCCTTTCCTTGACCTGTTTCTCGAGCGATCTTTGATCGGTATGGGGGTCTTTTATTTGTAAAAAAAACTTCCGAACCATTAGTTTCTGTCATTGAAAATGTACTGCTTGAGGCAGTAGGTCCATTAAATCCAAAAAGATTATTTTCGGTGGAGCTACACGTGTTTGAAGTGGAAGGAACATTAACATTATTAATATCAGTCGAGACAGCGTCCTTGTTTAAACAAGGAATATTAATTGAAGCTGTAGCTGTTAAAGCTTCTATGTTACATTTATTTATATTGTTGTCAGTTAATGCAGCAGTTTGCTGTGGCTGCGAGGAAACTGCCTTAGCTGTAGAACAAAAAGTTGTGGGCGTCGCACTACTATTGTAGTTCGACGTGTTTGATTGGTTGATCTCTAGATTTGCAGTTCTTGCAGATGTTCTATCAGCAAAGCTCCTTGACCAGGAGAAAACATGCTGGTTTTGAAAATCTTTATAATCCCTTTGCAGCTTTTTAACTTTAGTGAGCTGCAAGCGTTTCTCATAGGAAACGATATTATCTTGCAGTAAGTCAAGTTTGTCAGTAATAATATTAGATGTAAAACGTTTAAGGATATCATTCTGACAAACAAGAATATCATTTCTCAAATCATTTTTTATAGGTAGAAAAAAGTTAATGAGTAAGGTTATATATTGTGCATTAAATTGCAAATTAAGCTCCTGCCATTGACTTAGCAGTTCTGGGTATTCATTACCATAACTAGGCATATTTAATACTCGTAAGCCCCTAGGAATTACCTTGTGTTGTAGAGAGGCTTGGATATGCAAATGTTGCCACTGCAAGCGTTTGTATTTGTACAGTTTATTTTCAAGCTCTTTATAAAGTTGAGTAAACTCTTGTAGTACTGGAACATTGACATCATTATCAGCCTCATTCAAGGTAGATGTGTTAAGCAGAGGATTATCCAAGATGTTAAAAATCCGAACCAAACGTTCACAGGTGGTAGTTCCATTATTCAAATCCATCACAGGATCAGACTCAAAAGTTTCTGCCATTGCTCTTTCTTTATATAAAGAAGAAAAATAAGAGCAAAAAATACAAGTGCAGAGTGCAGTTGGGTGCAGTAAAATATAAAGTAAGAATAAAAATAGAAACTGCACACAACCTACAAAGCAGAAACTTTAATATAAAAATAAGGTAAGCGCTTTCACAACTCACAGGCCGTTTCATCAGACAGTAATAAAGCTAAAACCATTTGCTTATATAGTGCTCTGCATATATCATGTGGTACAATTAGGCACTTAAAGAAATAAATACTCATCAAAAGCACCTGAGAATAAAACTTTGTAAAGCAATAAATACTGAAGTCCATGTGCAATAGATTAATAAGTAAATAAATATATATTTAAAAGTATCTAAAAATGTCAGAAATATTTTACAGAGAGTATATAATACATATTTAATGTTTGTGTTTAAGAGGTCGTGCTTTTAAGAAAGGTTTCAGGGAGGAAATATTTAAGCCAGGAGTTTTCTCTGCATTAAGTAGGCGAATCCATTTTTGTTCAGCAGCTTCTGTCCAATTTTCTAGATCGCCACCTCTAATAGTATTGTCAATAATTTGTAAAACTAAAAACTTAAAAACATGTGAAGAATCCGTGTGCATGACATGAGTAGCTAGTGCATTAGTTGCTTTCTTGTTTCTAATGTCTCTGTTATGATCTAAAATTCTATTTTTAAATAACTTGTTGGTTTTCCCCACATAATATGCATGGCATATTTGACAGAAAGCAAAATAAATAAGGGTTTGGGAGGGTGGCCTAATGGGGGTTGGGAGGGTGGCCTAATGGTTAAGGTGTTTGCCTTACAAACACTAGATGCGGCGTTTGAGTCTCACAAGGGATAATTGGCTAGGCTTACAATGGCTCGCAAGGGCAGTTAGCCTAGTACTAACCTATGAACCTATAAATAACATTTTCAGTTTTACAGTCAGCATAGTGGTGTAAGAAAATTTAAAATGACAAGTGGGGTGTGTATAAAGAGCATGACTATAAATATACTTACAAGCAGAACAATTTCTACATGGAAAAGTACCTATCCTACTAGAAATTGGTCCTGTAAAGTACATAGATTTGTAACAAAGGTGCTGTTTAAGTGATTTATTGTTCCTAAAAGAAAATGATGGAATATGTTCATAGAATTAGGAATGGCACTTAAAATGTTCCAGTGTTTCTTAATAATACTTTAGTAACTATCAATATCACTAGAATTTTGTAGGGCCACTCTATATCTGTCTAAGGAATGAGTTAAAGGTTTGGCTATCATTTGTCTATCACTAGCAGTATCAAAGAATGGTTTGCATCTAGTGGATCTATATGTCCATGCTTCTTCAATAATATTATCTACATCACTTTCTGAATGTCCTCTCTCTATAAATTCAGATTTAAGTTCTGTAAGAACTTTACTTGCATCTATGTTATTATTATGCAACCGTAACACCCTGAAAATTTGCCCTTTAAGCATATTTTTAGAAATATGTCTGGGATGCATACTCTTTTTATGGAGAAGGGTGTTCTTTTTTGTGGGCTTCTTCTAAATACTACTAGAAACATTTATATTAAAGTTTCTGCTTGTAGGTTGTGTGCAGTTTCTATTTTTATCAATAAAAATAATAGGTGGACCTAAATAAACAACTACCTATAGGAGTTTAATCCCCCAAATGAAAAACATATAATAGCTCCAAATTAAGGTAAAGGAGGAATATAATGTATTCATAAGAATCAATATATCAGGAATTGAAAACCAGTAAACTGCCTCTATGTCAGAGGACACAGAAGAAGGGGAATATAAACAGTTATTGGGTATAATCGTAAACTAAATCACATAGAGGGCAGTATCATTTCCATATGGAGAATCTGTCCCATATTAAAATGAAAAAATGCATTACGACTATCCTAATGCCCCACCAGAAATAAAATCCTAAGGTAATAGTTGACCCAATCAGTTGGTAAATAAACTCAAAAAACAGGCGATTAAGGCCTATACTGTGTCCTTGATACATTAACTATCCCAAATTCATTCATATAACCTAAAACTATAATCTGTTCCCTATATACCTGATATTAATTATAAGCTGTCCATTCATGTAGAACCAACCCCATATATTGGGGGAGCAGGTGCTTTAGGTTAAATAACTGTGTCAGTCACCAAAATGTAACACCCCATGGTTGTCAAAACAGAAATATCCAAACAAGCAGCCCTGAAAATTAACAATCGGAATATTCAATATGCATAACTATTTAAAATACCTTAACATGGTTCACAATAAGTTGGTTTCTTAGTTACAAGAATTACTCGTCCCAATATGCTGTTAATATTGCCTGTTGCATGTATTCATAGGCAATAGCTTGTTTAAACTAAAAACAGAAGTTACACTCCATGAAGTATATGCAAAACATCGATAAATAATCACACCATGCAGTATATGTTGAAAATGATATAAAGATACCCGTAGAGTACCCCTGTTATTAGAAATTTATCAAACACTCAAGGCCAAGTTCGCTGTTCGAATGAATGTCCAATAGCAAAAATCTGTTCATTAATTAAGCCCCTAAACATACATACATCCCAATAGTATGGTATATTGGAATCAAAATCCCTTAGTTGTAATAATTCCACACCGAAAACCTAATGGCAGCATAGAATAAACAGTCACATTGTTAGCGTTCCCCAAACGAAGTTCCAAAAAGTCAGCCAACGAGCAGGAAACCACTTAAGCACAGTTGCGAACACAGTACATCAAGTTTAAACCCAAAAGTACCTTCATGGATATTAATCCACCAAACAGAATCACCACATCAATGTTTCGTGCCCCAGTATGGCCTTTCCCTCATAAAAGGAATCACATTATTGCTCCCAACGTCCACCGCCATATAATCACTCACTTGGGCCCAAAGTATTCCTAAAAAGATCCCGAGTTGTACTGAACTGAATCCCAGCCGTTAATATCCCATGCGTTAGTCGGGAAACTTTAAACAACCCAGGCCATAAAGTCCACTACCAGACATCGCAATGACGAAAATGTGAAGAAAAAATTCCCAAATTCAGCTGTTGTAGAGTGCCAACACATAGGTATACCAAATGTTGATCAGAAAGGATAAACACAACCTCCAGGGTGGGTATATAAGGAGTGTGGAAGCTCTTTTTTGGTTACACTGAGGAAGGCTTGAAATTTATGCCGAAACCGGTCTGTCTGTGATGCACCTTATACACCTTTGTGCTGGCTTTTTGTTTTTGGATTATTGTAGATCAGGGACGAAAGACCAAGGACTGTTCTCATAGCTCCAGACTGGCCCAGACAGCATTGGTATCCACTGCTTCGCAGTCTCTCCCAATTTCCTCCTTGGCATCTTCCTCTGAAGCCAGGTCTTTTGGTTCAGGAAGGGGGAAACATTCTACATCCTCATCTTCAGTCTCTCTATTTGGCAGCATGGCTCATTGCATGACTCCATCCTTTTCTTCTTCCCTTTCCCAGCAGGTGGATGATGTGTGGGAGGCCAGGAGGGCCTAGCACTAGAAAGTCCTACACTAGCAAATGGGAAAGATTCTCTCAATGGATGCAGGCTAGAGGGGAATCTTCTTCTCAGCCTACCCTTTCTTTGATCCTGGAATAACCTGGCTGATTTGCTTCAGGGTGGTCTTTCTTTTTCTTCTATCAAGATCCATGCTTCAGCCATTTCTGCTCATTGTTCTTTTGAGCAACCCATTTTCTCTCATCCCCTATTGAAAATGTTTCTCAGAGGTGCTTGCAACTTAAAACCTCCCAGAAGGGCACCTACTCCAGCCTGGGATCTTAATTTTGTTCTGGAGAAACTCACTCTTCCTCCTTTTGAGCCAGCTGCCATTGTAGATTTAAAGTCTCTCTCTTGGAAGACTGCCTTCTTCTTGGCTATAATTTCAGCAAGGAGGGTTTTGGAGCTGCAAGCTTTGATGGCTGTGGAGCCTTTTTTTTTATTTTCCATGCAGATAGTGTCTCTGAGAACCAGCACATCCTTTATGCCTAAGGTGGTTTCTAGCCTGATTCTTAATCAGTCCATACAGCTTCCTACCTTCTTTCCTAATCCTCGAAATAGAGGTGAAAGGATCCTACATTCTCTTGATGTGCACAGACAGCTTAGGTTTTACCTGGACAGGACTAAAGACCTTCGGAAATCAACACAGTTATTGGTCAATTTTGCCCCTGGAGCCCAGGGCAAGACTATTTCTAAGCAAATCATTTCTATATGGATTGCACATTGCATTACTTTTTGTTATTCCTTTCATGGCAAGGTCCCTCCTCAAGGGGTTAGGACCCACTCAACTAGAGCAGCTTCCACTTCTGCAGCCTTTTTAAGGGGTGTCCCTACTAAAGATATTTTGGAGGCTGCCACATGGACTTCTGTTCACACTGTCAGAAAGCATTATAATTTGCCTTTGTTTTCCAGAGCCAGGGCAGCGTTTGCCACTGCTGTTCTGCAGGGCATTATCTCCAACCCTTGATTCTGTTGGTTCCTCCTCCCTTTTCTCTGGGCTTTGGTAATCAACCCATTAGTTAGGAGTGCAACAGTGAAACACGATGAACATAGTACAGTTGTGTACACTTATCATAAATGTAAATGTTCGAGTGTATTCACTGTTGCAGTCCTGGTTTCCCTCCCTTCTTCCCCCTTTTTTGGTCCTCTCCTATTCTCTTTACCTAAGGTACAGGCTAAATTTGATTTTATTTGCCAAAATTGCTTTTGGTTTAAGCCTTGTTTCTGGGGGCTTCTGACTGTTATGGCAAGAAAGACTGGGGAAGTGACGTTGGCTGCCTCCTTTTGTATCGGACGTCCTGATGTCCTTTACAACCGATGACAGCCAACGTCATATTTACTTACCTTTGGTATTATGGCTGATCGAGGGCTACCGGGAGCCAGATAACCCATTAGTTAGGACTGCAACAGTGAATAAACTCGAACATCTACATTTATGTTAAGTGTACACAACTGTACTTTTTACATAGGATACAGGCACAGGTTTGAAGGTGAAAGTGGATGTAGTGATATGTGGCTGCTGGGCAGGGTTGGGAGTAGATGTTGAGGAATCCTTTGTTAAAGATGCTATACTATCTATAAAAAAAGACTTGAACTGTATTGCAGTTTCAAGTGATGAGTTATCAGGAGAGGGGTTTGGGTTTTATTTTTGGCCTGCAGATATTGAGGTTTTTATATTTTTGCTATTTTTCCCATGCTTTTTCTGTGTCCTGTGTTAAAATTCTACTCTTTTTGGATAACCAAATTGCCATATTTGTTTTCATTCTCTTTGTTCTAGGAGGTGCAAGGCTAGTTAGGATATTTAGAAAAGTTGTATTGATTTCAATTGCAGTATCGTTTAAGGGGAGGGTTTTGGGGAAATTCTGTTTAATAGTTCATAGTGTAGTAATGAACATTTCTGGGTTTAACTTGGAAAAGTTATGTGTTTTATAAATGCTGTTTAACTAGATATGTGAGATGTCTGGTCATATAGATTGGGAGATGATCACAGAGAGTCTGACATTGTACCTGTGCTGGATTATTTGCTAGGGTCCTAATACTTGAATCCAGTCTAGTAGAGAATTTGATGTTTTGCTATAATGTGTAGGACTATTAGTTGTGTGAAACAGTATAAGTTTATGCTAAATGGAGGGGAGTTAGAGTTTGTCCAACCAACTGACATTCACATCACCTAGTAATATTTTTTTCTTGTGGAAATGTTATGGATATCCAGCGTAGGATATCTTCCAGTATAGCTGTGTTGTTGCCAGGAAGAATGTAAAGGACAGTAATACATATTTATAGTTATTTATTTTGAGGAAAGCAATAAGAAACTCTTCTGAACTGAATTTTGTTATTGGTTTTCTGTAAGGGGAAAGGTAGTAGGTATTGGGAAACATTAAAGCAGTACCACCACATTTCCTGTTATGTAGTCATTACAGATAATATTATTGCCAGGTGGTATAACTTTGACAGTGTTTATGCTGGGTTTAAGCCAAGTTTAAATTACACCAAGAACATCAGTCTTATGTTTGGTAATCAGGCATGTAGTTCAGCAGTTTTATTTTGTATACTGCTACCATTTATTGCAGCAAAAATTAAATCACCAGGGTTGGGTTACAGAAAGAATTGTCTTTGTGTTCATTGTGACAGGTGGGACCAGGATTAGGGTGTATATTTCATCCTAGAAGGATTTTAGTATATTGGAGAATTATGAATACTTGTTTTTTGGAGAGGATTCTTGCCCTTAACTTTGTTTTTGTTTATGGTGAATTGCAATTAATAAGCCTATATTTGGAATAAAGGTGAGGGGCAGTATCAAATATGTTTGGTGCAATGTGTGGAGAGAGTAAAGAGGAAGTATGGATAGGTGATTGGGACAGAGATGGAAAGATGTTGCAATATATTATTGAGTCATGGTAAGGTGAAAGATGGCACAGTAGGAGGAGAAGAATTGATAAGATGGCCTTCGTCCCTCCTTGCTGCTGCGTGTCTACTCTCATGCAAGCGTCTGACTGTGTAATCCCTAGTGGACATTAACCCTGTGACATCACCTGGCCACAAAAGCAACTTTGTGGTGTGGATCCAACAGAAACCCTGCTAATTACGACCAGCGGTCCTGCAGCTACCAAATAAGTTAACAGAATCCCAATAAACCCTAGTGGACATTAACCCTGTGACATCACCTGGCCACAAAAGCAACTTTGTGGTGTGGACCCAACAGAAACCCTGCTAATTACGACCAACGGTCCTGCAGCTACCAAATAAGATAACAAAATCCCAATAAACCCTAGCGGACATTAACCCTGTGACATCACCTGGCCACAAAAGCAACTCTGTGGTGTGGACCCAATAGAAACCCTGCTAATTATGACCAACGGTCCTGCAGCTACCAAATAAGATAACATAATCCCAATAAAGTATGTGTCCTAGTGCCTAACTAGTACCTGATATAGTAGCCCTTCTTAGCTACAGCATCTTGTTAGTCTCCAAAATAGTGTTACAACAAAAACAGTGTTTTCTACACGTGTGCTGCATGAGAGGACACCATCAGCCCCAATCTTTCTCCTCCTTGACTACCCCCACTCCTCTCACTTTTCTGTACCCAATTTAGTTCCCCATACCTCACTCTTGACTACATCTCCTGTTGTCAGTCTCTCACTTTACCTTGCCTGCAGTCATGCCCTGCTCTATAGTCTGTTGCCTTTCTCTTGCTACTCTCCACTCTCCTGCCCTCTATTCATGGTCTTTGCTCTACTCTTGCTGCTTCTAAACACCTCTCTTCTCTTTCAAGCCCCACACACCTGCTAACTTCAACTCTCCAACACAGGTTATTTTCCTCTAATACAATCCTATCAGTGCAACGGAGGCTAACATTCTCCTGAAAGTGCCATCTGTACTTAATCCTTGTGTCTGTCTCCTTTCTTTGCCTCCCTTGTATCTTTTCACTCTCTAGCGAATTCTTTTCTTTTTTCTCTCCTCCTTACTGATTGTTTCCTGGGCTATTTTACAACTGGGGTATTAGCCCCACTACGTACGCCCTCTTACGCTCGGACTCACTTCGCTCCCCTACCCTACCCCCATTCCCACCCCCCCATTACAATTTCTTTTATACCGTCCATGCCTTCCCCTTCATCCCACACCACCCACTAACAAGGAACTTCCTGTCTTACCTGCAATTGTCTCACTTCCTATCCCCACCCTTTCCTCCATTCATGCTCTGTCTCTTATTACAATCTCTATACACTCACTTTCCCTTTCCTAAAAAACATCCTCCTTTCCCCTTAGTCAGATTTACAATGTATTACCTAATCATCCCCGCCTCTTTTCTCTTTCTTCTAGGTAACATAACGTCATACCACATCCACCTTCCTTCCCCACTGCCATAGTCTTCCACCTCCATCAGCCTTGACACACTACCCTCACCTTCTTTCTTTTCTATCTCCCCAGCCCTATTTAACCTCCCCTACACATGTCTCCACAAACCAACCAGACTCAAAATGCTTCCCATGCATCTAAATACAAGTGCAAGTTTTATAAATTAGATCTACATATCACTTTACTCTCCCTATATAGAAATAACTTACTTTTATCTGGGGACATCCAACCTAACCCTGACCCCTCCCCCTTCTCAACACAACACACCTCTCCCTTATCCTTTCCTCCCAGTCTACTACTCCTGCCTCTGTCCACCATCAGTCTAACATACATGCATCACCCACATCTAAACATCTTGCCATTTACTCTCTAAATATTCAAAGCCTAACAAACAAAATTACTGAGTTCCACGCCTGGATAACCCATACAACCCCTCACATCCTCTGCCTATCTGAAACCTGGCTTAAGCCACACATCTCTAACAATGAAATCCTTCCACCGGGATATAACATCTACCGTGTGGATAGACTGCACAAAAAAGGGGGTGGTGTAGCCATCATACACGGTAATAGTCTCAACCTCACACTTTTACTGCCCCCATCCCTGACTTTCAACTAGCTGAACTCATTATCGCTAACTATCACCTCAATTCACACAAAAAATTAGCTATTTCCTCCATCTACAACCCCCTGGAAACAACTTTCCAATCCTTGAGAAAATCCTTTCCTGGTTCACTCACAATATACCCTATGAAACGCTTATCTTAGGAGATGTCAACCTAGACTGGATAAAACTTAAAATTGACTCTCCACAAAACAGTATTAATGTCCACGGCTACCATCAACTAATAACTTCTCCCACACAAATCCATATAAACACCCTGCTCACCATCTGCAGATAATCTACCCCCCACTTTCCTCAAGCTAGCTGCTGACTCTATAGCTTACCCGGTGTCTAATCAATAGGTCCATTCAGGAATCTACAGTACCTACCCTGGGGAAATCCTTTTTCACTATTTCCCTACACAAAGGGGGTAACTCCACTGACCCATCTAATTACCGTCCCATAGCCATCCTATACCCCCTCTCCAAAATACTTGAAAAATGTATCCACTCACAACTGCTAAAATACCTACTGCAGCAAAATCTTCCCACCCCTACCCAACACGGTTTTCGTCCCCACCATAGTGCAAGTACTGCTCTCCTATCCTTTACCCATACCGTTGCAGAAATCCTAGATAGTAATAAACTTATCTCATGCCTCTTCCTTGATCTTTCCAAAGCTTTTGATACTGTCTCCCATCCTCTGCTGCTATCTAACCTTTCTAGTCTCAATCTATCTGCTTCTAGGCTATCCTGGTTCTCCAGTTACTTATCCTCCAGGCAGCAGTCTGTCAAATGGCTCTCCTCCACTTCTCCATTTCTATTTGTCACAACAGGAGTACCCCAAGGTTCCATCCTAGGTCCTCTCCTCTTTAACATCTTCACTAATGACTTACACACATCATGCAAACAATCATCCCTCATCCAATACGCAGATGATTCTACCCTCATCTCCATCTCTGACAACATCTCTGAGCGCCATACTCTCTCAACATACTTTCTCATCTACTGAACAGTGGCTGTCTAAAAACCTACTCATCCTTAACCTCTAAAAAACCAAACTCCTACTATTCCTTCCCCAGTCACATACTCACCACAAATCTTCCTTCTATATCACCTCCTCAAATAACACAGTTATTAAACCTGATGCTCATACTAAACTTTTAGGAGTCATCATAGATGATGAACTCAAATTTAATATACACCTCCTCCACTGTATAAAAAAGACTAACCAGAAACTTGTATTGCTCTATCGTAACAAGAAATTTCTAACTCCAAATGCTAGGCTCTCCCTTGCTCAAGCCTTCCTGCTACCCTCCCTTCTGTATGCTGCCCCTATTTTCACCAATATCCAAGTCACAACTTTAAACAAACTCCAACAAACTTATCATAAGATAGCTAGATTCATAACAGACTCTCCTTACAAATCCCACCACTGTCTACCCCTCACATCCCTACAATGGCTAGAATTCCCCCACACTTTACTTTCACAGCTACAAATGCTGCATTTCATTCTCTACAAACCTTCATCTTGCCCAGCCCTTTCTTCCCTCATTTCCATCTACACATCTTCTCGCACTCTCCGTACCTCTAATCAGCAACTTCTCAACACCTACCAGCCAAAAAAGCAGTAGGCAAACTCTTATATAAATACTCAATAGCCCAAAACTGGAACAAACTTCCTCGCGAAATAAGCTCCATCATTCACCCAGCACACTTTAAGGAGAAACTAAAACTCCATCTACTCAACACCAGAATCTGCCCTTGAACAGCACCAACCTAACTTCATCTCTCCCTCCAAGGGCTACCCCCTCCTCACTTTCCTGCATCACCTCAAAAATGTGATCCTTCAACTAAGGGTTATAAACTGAACTATACTCTTCTCATTTGATCAATTAATCTGCATGTAAATATGTACAAAATCTCTAATCTGTAAACATATAGTTTACATAATTGTAAGTAGTTTGCATGTTTTTACCTGTATCTGTAGTGTTCTTGTATTATCTTTTTTTTGCTTCTTGTTTTTCATATCTCATCATATGTCAATTGAAATTGTTACCTTTTTATGTCTGTATATATGTGTACCGGAGTTTTTCTCCTCGGGTCTCCACTGAAAATGGGCCAGAAACCCAGCTGGACCAACCCGGTTAACAAATGTCAATAAATAAATAAAATAATAAATAAAGATGAAGAGTAGTATAATTAAGTACAGGAATCTGTATTTTATAGCTGTCAGGTAGAGAGGAAGTAGCAATGGAGAAGGAAACAAGAAGTTGTAGGGCAGTAGGAGATTCAGTGATGGTGGATTTAGAAAGCTGGAAGAGGATAGGTAAGGAGACGTATTTCCTAATTAAAGAAGGGAGTTAGGTTGTCCTGGTAACTTCTCTGGAATTGGCAAAACACTTGTTAAGAAGCAAAAGTCCAATATAAAAAACAGAAGACAGTTGAAATAAAACCTTTATCAAAGACAAAGCTTTCGGGTAGAAACACACCCTTCTTCAGTGTTTAACACAAGGTTCATTATAGAATTGATTTATATACACACCCAAAACTTCTCTGGAATGTAAGGAATAGAGGGGTATTGAAGGCTAGAGTATAACAATGTAGTCCAAATAAGAGGAAATGAGGATTTAGTGTGAAAAGAAAAAGATACAGTGTAGAATAGATAGGTACTTATAGGGAGGGCTGTGATTATAAATGGGTATAGTACAAAGCAGTATGGGAGGGAGAAAGATACTTGGGAATGTGGCTAAAAATTAGATATAGATAAGGAAGTCGGAAGTAAGAAACAGAAATGTATGTACAGAAGTAGTAAGGTCATTTGAGGGGTTTAGAATAAGAGTCCTGAGGGAAATGTGTAGGGGAGGATGGGAATTGTGGGTTGGGGAGCAAAACGAATATGAGCATAGTGAGGCCGAATTAAGTGGAATTCCCACACTCAGGTCAATTTATAACGCACAGCAATCAGTTTATAGCCAGTAGAAAGCAATTAACAAATAATGCATTAAAACAGTTTGTCTGTCATTTCCTGAGACTAAATAACTGGCATATCCAGAAAAGTCTACTGGTCAAGCAAAAGGGGACATTGGCCAGCTTAGTAAGAGTTTCTTAGAGTGCATGGACTATTTTACAAAGACTTTCAATCACAGAGCAGGCATGTATTTAGCTGATTAAAGTTAATATACAGCAAGGTTCTTCACGATAAACATGCTTACATTAAACACTGACAAAATTCTCAGTAAACTTGTAGGTGTAAGGTCTTCTGGCAGATGATCTGCAATATTGAGGTCAGATGTAGTGACCGCAGGCTCTGAAATGAATGAAAGAAAGAAAAAAAAACTTTAGTAAGCTGTAAAATTATATTGAGGTAATAAAGTTAGTACTTATTATGGAAAAAAGAGGAGCAGGAAGAGCAGCGGTAAGTCAGAGTAAGAGAATCCAGAGGAAATATGAGTAAAAAGAAAAAAAGTGTCAAATCTGCAAAGATTTTGGGGGTGCACATTTTGGTGGATCTTTGTTGGGCTGTGAACACTGAACAGTTGGTCAAAAAAGCACACCAGCGTCTCAACTTTCTCAGAAGGTTCAAAAAAGCAAAGCCCCCACCTACTGTTCTCACCACATTCTAAGATGGAAAAGTTGAGAGCATTCTCACTAGTAGCTTCACAGTTTGGTTTGGGAATAGTACAGTAGCAGAAAGAAAGACGCTACAGAGAGTGGTGCAAGTTGCCGAAAAAATCATGGGCACAAACTTACTATCAATCCAGGATCCCTTTGCAACAAGAAGCATTAAATGTGCATCCAAAATAATTTGTAACCCCTGTCACCCCGCATATGGCTGGTTTACACAACTGTATTCGGGCAAGAGATATTGAGTATCCGCCGCAGGACCACCAGTTACTTAAACAGCTTCTACCCAACAGTGTTGAGACTTATAAACTCTGATACCAGACACTGATTATTTAGTCAGTAATCATTCACAATACATAGCTCACTTGAAAAGTGTGTAATATCTTTTTTGTTTTTTTTCTTTCATGTAGCATTGTATTTTCTTATTTATATGCAATTGTCTGCTGTTTGTCTGATGCAGATGAACAAAGGATAACAATCTTATGTGCAATCCTACTCTGTCATGCGGCTATGTACAGTATTATTCATATGACTGTCCGGGGAGGCTTGTGTGTTTTTGTTGTTATTATTGGTTTGTTTATTCTTCTGGGGTCTTGTATTGAATATCTTCTTTAAATTGAAATGTTATACTGCTCATGTTATCCTTGCTTCCTTTGTACTCTGTGGTTAGTTGATAGTCAGAATTTCATTTAGGCTGCACTTGTATAATCCTGAATTACAATGAAGTTTACTTTGACTTTAGTGATGTAAGAAAGTGTATGCATGTAATCTCAAAGTAGTTTTAGCAAGAAGTATACTTATAGAGAACCACAGTAATGCAGTGTAAATATACAGGTGCATGAAGCAAATTATCAGAACATGGCAATCCACTGATAAGCACAATATAACATCATTACTTAGAAAACATTCATGGGATTAACCAGTACGTCAGAACAGTGTAATATACCAGAACACTAAATAACTGGCATATGCAGAAGAGTCTACTAGTCGTGCAAAAGGGGATAGTGGCCAACTTAGTAAGAGGCCTTTAAGTGTACACTGTTTCACATTGACTTTCAGTCACAGCGCAGGCATATGTTTAACTGATTAAAGTTAAAACGCGGCAAGGTTCTTCATGATAAATATGCTTACAATAAACAGTGACAACATTCTCAGTAAACTTGGTGGTGTAGAGCCTTTTGGCAGTGCTCCTGCCATACTGAGGTCAGATGTAGTGACTGCAGGCTCTGCTGTATGAAGGAAGATAGTAACACTATACTCAGTATATGACATACTGCCAAGAGATGACCTGTGTCTGCATACAAGGCATTTCCAACCCAATGCTGTTGGATTTACTACACATCAGCAAGTTAAATGTCAATCAGAGGCATTTTACCTAGGGATCTAAACCTCTTCTGCAACATCAACAGAATGGTTTGGATGTACAGATGCATCTCACAGAGGTATGATACCACTGCTCTGGAATAGACTCCTCATCCACAAAAACAAAGTTCATTCCTATCCATATTTTAGCTCAACTTGGATCTATGGATGGGAAACAGAAAACTTACCCATGACTCCTCCATACTACTAATGGACAGACACAGCTCCTTAATGCTTTATCCCCTGCATGGGTCCTGTTAAGTTATCTACGGGATGATCCCAGTTATTCTCATTTCGGGTAATATAAAATTACTGACCACAAAATGGGTAAGACCAGTCTCTAACCAAACTGGGTAGATTCATTTGAGCAGAAAAGGGGAAATTGCATAGGCTTAAAATGGCCCCAAGGACAGGTAGTCTAGTGCTTGCCTATGCACCTGTGAGTGAGACGTTTCCTTAATATAATACGGCTTTAAAAAAATAAATATTGTTCAGAGATTCTGGTAGGTCATGGCAGTGCCACAGTATTGTAATAGTTGAGAAGCCTAAGCATGCCTCATTACAAACACTTATGAACTAATGGTATTATAGGGTTAGTGATACAGAAAGTAACCTAATACTGCGTTAAAAAAGAAATATTGTTCAGATGATCCGGCAGGTCATGGCACTGCCACCGTATTGTAATAGTTGACAAGTGTAAGCATTCTTCATTACAGACACAGGTGATCTATTGGTATTACAGGATTAGTGATACAGAAAGTAACCTAACAGTGGCAATCGTAAAATTTTCACCCCCAGTCTGAATGGGGTAGGAGGTGGAAAACTGCTTCAACAAAGAATAACATTCAGAGGATTCAGCAGAGCGTGACATTGTCACCACATTGTAATATCTGGCTGTCATAAACATTTCCCAGGACAGAACACTGGTAAATTACTGTTAATACAGGGGTTAATGGCACACAAAATAACCTAACAGCATCCTATCATTAATTTTGACCTAGTAAAGCACCAGCTATAGTTGGAGGAGAACAGAAGGAAAAGAATAGTGAGTGGGGGGAGTAACTGAAGAAAGTGAAAGGTGACTGTAATAGAAGAGGAGGGTAGGAGGAAGGTTAGACGAAACAGAGGCAGAACCAAGAGTTTAATAGATGGGACTTGAGTAGCATTTTGAAAAATTGTAATGACTGTTTAATGGAAAGTTGGGTTGCGTTCCAAATTTTCGATACATAGTTGGAGTAGAGGGAATCACTGGTGGACTTGTTGCCCTTGATGTCAGTAATAAGAATTTGTCAGTAGATCAAAGACATCTGGTAGGATTGTAGTTTTGAGCAAAGTTGGACAGGGCTGGGTAGGTTTGGGGTTTGTTAATGAGGTTGTGGATGGTGAAACACTGGGAGTATGTAATGTAGTGTTGGAATTCATGCTAGTTCAAGTCTGAGTAGCAGGCAGTGATGAGTACTTTGTGGAGATAAGCAGCAAATTTAGCCACTTTACTATAGCACTGTTCCCACTCATCTAGCTGAGAGGTACATGACTTGGTAAGTATGGGTATAGAGTAGAGGAGCGTGGGCGAGAGGAGTAAAGTGGCAGTGAATTTCCTTGCAGTCAGGTAAGTTTTGATTTACTGTATGTTAAAAGTGGTTGTCAAATTTCAGGTTTTCATCTATGTAGACTTCAAGGAGTTTTATGTGAAATGTAAAAAGGAAACGCGAAGCAAAATACAAATCCAGCAGCTTCTTTAATCTGGCTGCACACACTAAGCGCTTTTACCATACAAATGGCATCATCAGGGTGAGTAGTAACCACAAAACAACTCATTAAATACACATATCCATTAATCAATCAACCAAGCATAAATTAAACAGTCACACTTTTCTTAAAGCAAAACATACTTCATAACTTATATTTACCCAATATATGGCCCTGTCTACTTACAAATAAACCTAATATCTGTGATAAAAACATTTACTAACAATAAAAGCAATTATTTGTGTATAAAATAAATAAAAATAAATTGCATTTTTAAATTTTAGCAGCTCTTAATCTCAATACTGGTCCTAAAGATATATGCTCATTCAGACCAGGTGAATAATGTTGCATCTAAAATTACTTGCCACTTATATTCCAAATACTCAACTTCCAATTTGGCATCACCACCTCTATCATTATGAACAACCCTGTCTATCACAAAAAATAAAAATTTCATGAAGTTTATGCACTTGGTGCTATGCATATAGAAAGCTCTACTGTCCGTTCCCTCAACCTACATATGTAGCCTTACCTACATAAAAACTAGTGCAGGAAGTGCACATAGCTAGGTAAACTTACTTTGGAGGTGTTGCAATTGCACCTACCTGGCCTTTTAATATCCTGTTATAACTCAGGACGCTAACGTAGGGTCCATTGTTGATGAATCTGCTGGACTTACAAGTCCCATATTTATTTATCCTGGAAAAAGTGTTATTTCAAGGCCTCTGCCCCTCCAAATATTCTTTTAGATTTTTTTCCTCTTGAAAATACAATCCTAGGATACAACCCCATATTGCTTTTGAATTCACTATCAAAAATTGTATCCCATATTGTCCTAATAGTGCCCACAATGTCCTTTGTTTGGCTGTTGTATTTCAAAATCAAGACCCTAGAATCAAATTTATTCATATGGCTTCTTGTTTCTAAATCAGTATTTCTTCCCTTTAATATAGGTGAAAAAGTAGTCTCCCTTTTACCCATTACTTCATTGCACATTTTTGTCAACATTTTTAAGGAGTATCCCCTATCAAGGAACATCCCTAGCAATGTGTGCAACTCTTGTTTACAAACTTCGTTGTCACTAATAAAACGTGACAACCTTAACATTTGCCCCTTTACAATGCCCCTACGTTGATGTGGGGGACGGCAACTATTGAAATGAGTTACTATAGGTTTCTTTTCTGTAGATGTTACTCTGCAACTCCTGTGCAGTTTTACTTAACTTGATATCATGAAATTCTATCATTTGGCTGTAAATTTGAGAAAAGAGGTGGTGCTGTTAAGATATTCAACAAAATGTGCCGCTTCTACACTGTTACCTCTCCAAAGTACTAGAACGTCATCCAAAAATCGATTATAGAGAACAGTCTTATCTCTATATGATTAATGAAATACAAATTAATCTTCCCAATGAAGTAAACCAAATTGGCAAAACTGGGGGCACATTTTGCCCCCATTGCCACTTCAGAAACCTGATGATAGATTTCCCCTTCAAAAGACAAATAATTATTTTTAAGCACTGTGTCCATTAGTGCTGCCATCAAATGTATTTTATCACTTGTTAATTGCCCGCTTTTTGCTAAGCTTTGTGTAAAATAATTTATACCTTCATCTTGTGGTATAGCTGTAAAAAGATTGACCACATCTATAGTTAAAAATGTACAATCTAAATCTTCACCTTCAAGTGTGGACAACCTTTCAAGACAATGCCACGAATCTTTCAAAATGTGTGGAACACCAGCCACTACCCGCTGGATCCCTTTGTCCACAAAACTGCCATAGGCTCAGTCTTTGAACCTCTACTTGAAACAATAGCTCTAAATGGAGGGTCATTCAAATTTTTGTGGATTTTTAGGGATCCCAATCACTACGGGTGTGACTGGATGTTCCACATTCAAAAACTTAAACTCATCAGGCATATGTTTAACTGATTAAAGTTAAAATGCAGCAAGGTTCTTCATGATAAATATTCTTACAGTAAACAGTGACAACACTCTCAGTAAACTTGGGGTGTAGGGCCTTTTGGCAGAGCTCCTGCAATACTGAGGTCAGATGTTGTGACTGCAGGCTCTGCTGTATGAAGGAAGATAGTAACACTATACTCAGTATATTACATACCGCCAAGAGGTGACCTGTGTCTGCATACAAGGCATCTCCAACCCAATGCTGTTGGATTTACTGCACATCAGCAAGCTAAATGTCAATCAGAAGCATTTTACCTAGGGATCTAAACCTCTTCTGCAACATCAACAGAATTGTTTGAATGGACAGATGCATCTCACAGAGGATACCACTGCTCTGGAATAGACTCCTCATCCACAAAAACAAAGTTCATCCCTATCCATATTCTAGCTCAACTTGGATCTATGGATGGGAAACAGAAATCTTACCCATGACTCCCCCATACTACTAATGGACAGACTTAATGCTTTATCCCCTGCATGGGTCTTGTTAATTATCTATGGTATGATCCCAGTTATTCTCATTAGGGGTAATATAAAATTACTGACCACAAAATGGGTAAGACCAGTCTCTAAGCAAACTGGATAGATTCATTTGAGCAGAAAAAAGGAAATTGCATAGGCTTAAAATGGCCCCAAGGACAGCTAGTCTAGTGCTTGCCTATGCACCTGAAAGTGAGAAGTTTCCTTAATGTAATATGGTTTTAAAAAAGAAATCTTGTTCAGAGATTCTGGCAGGTCATGGCACTGTCCCAGTATTGTAATAGTCAACAAGCCTAAGCATGCCTCATTACAAACACTTGTGAACTAATGGTATTACAGGGTTAGTGATACAGAAAGTAACCTAATACTGCGTTAAAAAAGAAATATTGTTCAGGTGATCCGGCAGGTCATGGCACTGCCACCATATTGTAATAGTTGACAAGTATAAGCATTCTTCATTACAGACACAGGTGATCTATTGGTATTACAGGATTAGTGATACAGAAAGTAACCTAACAGTAGCAATCGGTGTAAACTTTTCACCCCAGTCTGAATGGGGTAGGAGGTGGAAAACTGCTTCAACAAAGAATAACATTCAGAGGATTCAGCAGAGCATGACATTACCATTGTAATATTTGGCTGTCATAGACATTTCCCAGGACAGAACACTGGTAAATTACTGTTATTACAGGGGTTAATGGCACACAAAATAACCTAACAGCATCCTATCATTAATTTTGACCTAGTAAAGCACCAGCTATAGTTGGAGGAGAACAGAAGGAAAAGAATAGTGAGTGGGGGGAGTAACTGAAGAAAGTGATAGGTGACTGTAATAGAAGAGGAGGGTAGGAGGAAGGTTAGACGAAACAGAGGCAGAACCAAGAGTTTAATAGATGGGACTTGAGTAGCATTTTGAAAGATTGTAATGACTGTTTAATGGAAAGTTGGGTTGTGTTCCAAATTTTCGATACATAGTTGGAGTAGAGGGAATCACTGGTGGACTTGTTGCCCTTGATGTCAGTAATAAGAATTTGTCAGTAGAGGAAAGACATCTGTTAGGATTGTAGTTTTGAGCAAAGTTGGACAGGGCTGGGTAGGTTTGGGGTTTGTTAATGAGGTTGTGGATGGTGAAACACTGGGAGTATGTAATGTAGTGTTGGAATTCATGCTAGTGCAAGTCTGAGTCGCAGGCAGTGATGGGTACTTTGTGGAGATAAGCAGCAAATGTAGCCACTTTATTATAGCACTGTTCCCACTCATCTAGCTGAGAGGTACATGACTTGGTAAATATGGGTATAGAGTAAAGAAGTGTGGGCGAGAGGAGTAAAGTAGCGGTGAATTTCCTTGCAGTCAGGTAAGTTTTTTGATTTACTGTGTGTTAAATGTGGTTGTCAGATTTCAGGTTTTCATCTATGTAGACTCCAAGGAGTTTTTTGTGCTACACAAGTTCAATTTGTGCATGGTTTGAGGAAGTTATAGATAATTTTGTTTTATTGTTTTCATATTTTTGGGGGGGTGAAAATAATTAATATTTCTTTGGGTTACTCATAAGGGACAGCTGTGAGTTGGTTAGCCGTGTTTCAGTTAAGGTAAAGGATTCCTGTGATTTTAGCAAAGATTCAAAGGTTTGGGAGGAGCAGATGAGGGTGGAATTGTTAGCATGTTGTATAATAAAGCACTTTTGCAGCCTGTGAACAGGTCTTGTTAAAGTTGTTAGAGTACAAGGCCTTGAAAGGTTCCTTGGAGAACAGTGATACTGAGGAAAGATGAATATTCATTTTGCCATTTAACTCCTTAGATCAGTTGAAAGGTAGCTGTAAAGCCAGGTGATGCATGAGTTTTAGATTAAGCTTTTGTAGAAGAAAGTGATGAGAAATAGTGTTAAAAGCTTTTGATGGTTTCTAAAAGAGGGCAGAAACCTAGTTGCCAGCATTTCTTTCAAGAAATAGTGTTAAAACATTTTGATAGGCCCTAAAAGAAGGCAGAAACTTAGTTGATAGCATTTCTTTCAAGATTCAGTGTTAATGAAGTTGAGAATTGTGGAAGTGGTGCTGTGGTGGGGTCAAAATCCATGTTGGGAGGGAAAAGAAGATTAACTTGAGAAATATAGGGAAAAAATCTGGTCTGTATGCATTTCTCTAGTGCTTTGGCATGGGAGGGTGAATAGAAAGAAGTCAATAGTGAGTTCAGAGGAGAACCCATCTTTTTGGGGATATAGGATTGTTTCTAGAGGAGAGGAACACAAGATTCTTTAACCGGAGGGATTTACTGCTATTGAGACTGGCTAAGTTGTTGTCTCTGCTAAACGTTTAATGTATTTTGCCAGTCAATTGTCATGTAAGATGGTAGGTTTTAGCTTAGGAATTGTTTTTTTTTAATTGTTGAAGTTAGAACTGGTTGCAATGAAAAATAAATTCTTGCAGGTGGTAAATGAGATGGGATTTGTAAGGCAGATGGAGTTGGGTTATTGAATAGGGAGGTCACTGAGTGAAGCGAGAGTTGAATTTCATGGCAGTGTTCACTGCACATTGACATTGGTTTGGGTAAGTGAAGGTTGTGTTGAGCAGCCAGGGTGAAGATGGTATATGGATGACCAGAGAGATTTAGGGTTGTTATGATTTTTGTCTTGAGTAGTTGTACATTGCATGTATTTATCTGATTTAATAAAGTATTTGGCATGATTCCTGAGGTGTTAGTATTGTTGGTTTGTTTGAGTTTAAGGGATAGAGTTTTTTAAGGTTTGCCTTTGTTTCTGGAGATATGTAGTAATTGTAGGCAGCCAGGATGCAGGGTTTGATTTAACTGTGTTCTGAGGGGACCTAGTCCATTTTGGATGTTTAGGTAGATTTTGTTGAATTTACACAGCGTCATCAAGAGGAAAATATTTTAGAATGTTCCATTTGGTGTTTTAAGTTAAAGATAACATCTTTGGGGAAGTTTGAGAGGTTGTAAACTGTATTTAGGTAATGATGATTTTGGATGTTAGCTTGTTTCCAGATGTCAAAAATGAGGACATGGTCATCGAAGAGTGTTTGCTAGGGTTCTAAAGGAGAATATTTTGTTTGGGGAAGTTATAAGAATTCATTCAGTAGTAGTACCCTTGTCACTTTTTGTTGTAACAACTGGGAGTGGTGATTAGTTTGAGACGACAAACATTTGTCATCTAACATGACTGAGGTAGTAGAGAACTGTTTCATAGGTTTATACTAGCTAATGACCACCAGGGTCTTTACAAGACAGGCTGTGCAACCCAATCCAGCTTTGTCCCCAAGTTCCTTGGCCGCCTATATGGTGGGGGGTATGTTAGTAAAGAGGTAGCTAAAGATTGTGTGTGTTTGAGGGGGTATGTTAGATGGAGATTAATTTACTTACTGTCAACCACTGTCCATCATAGACATGGGAACCAGACTGAGGGTGAATTTCCAATTTCCCAACCAATGATCAAGGTTTATTTTGAATAGGGTCAGGTATGAACTCTGCTTCATGTAGCTGGACAGCTTATTTCATATTGTGTGGATCTTTTGAGTGACATATCCATCTCCCTCCAGCATGCTCTGTTTATGTTAGAGGTGAAGTTCAGGTTCTTGGATCTAGTATTTCTGCTGCTGCTGTTTGTTTTGAGGATGTGCAAGAGATCCATCAGAGCTGGGTCTGAGGGTGCTTTATATGCTTGCCATAGATCACTTCTCAATAACCTTTAGGAGACTTCGTTCAGAGACAGGGATTTAAGATGATCTGTGTAGGATGGGGTATTCATACCCTGGATTCCAATGCTGAGGAACCTTTGAGGGTGTACCAGCTGTGGAAGTGCCTGGTAAGGTGCATGCCAAAGGGGGTATTGTACTCAATAATAGGTCTGATAAGGGCATAATAAAGTGGTACTATAACTTCTTTGGACCTGAATGCCATACCATTGCTTATGAGTTGGGTGACATAGAATGATTTTCTTTCTTTCTTGGTTACATGTTGGTAGAAGGCCAGTTTACTGTGTACATATGTCCCTCAGATCCCTAACTATCGGGTCAACACTTAGGGGTGTTTTATCGATGGAGTAATTAGCTTGAGTGGACAAGTTCCCAAAGGGCACTATAATGTACTTTTTTGCATTGAATTTTAATCTGCTGCTCTGGCACCAGTCATTTGTTTGTGTTGGTCCCTACTGTAGGATGTTGCTGTCATGGAAGGAATCTATGATGACTCCCAATTAATTGGTGAGCCAGAGGCCTTTGACATTAGCCTTTACTTCCTGGAAGTAAATGCTAAACAGGGTACTGTTTTGAACACCTTGGCCAGTTCAGGGTAGTTGGTTTGCAGTGTATCCTCACATCCATATCCTTGGTGGCCCTCTCAAAGAAGTCTACCAGATTGAGTAGGCAAGATCATCCCTTAAAGCCTAACTAGAATGAGACCAGTGTCTTTAGGTTGCCAATGTCCTTGTTGATCATTTTCATGATCATTCGTTGCATGGCTTTGCATATCGGACTTGTTAGACTGATGTGTTTGTGGTTTCCAGGGTCTGTTGATAGTCCAGCTTTATGAATAGGGATGACCGTTGCAGTCCTCTATTCATCTGGAACATAACCTGTTTTGAGGCTGTAGTTGAAAAGTGCCTCGGGTAGTCCTGCAGTTATGTTCTAGGCAAGTTAGGAGTCAACCAGGGATGTTACTGGGATCCATTATAGCAGTTTTTTGGCCTTAGTGAGCGCCACCATAAATTGCACTCTCTTGTTAGTTGGAGGAGGATATGCTGGAATGGATTTCATAGGGAGCAGCGGTAGGGTAGTGAGGAGTGAAGTTAGTGAAATTTATCTGTCATTAGTTTTTCTGTGTCAACCTGGTTGGTGAAGGTTGTGCCATTTGCCACCAGTTCTGCACACTACTGAGCATTACGTTTAAGCTTCCTAACATAGCTGAAGAAGGACTTGCGGTTGTCCTTAGTCTTGGAGGTTCTCCTGCCCTAGTAACTGGCCTTGTTGGACTTTTAAACATCTTACTTTCTTGTTTAGTTGAATCAGAAAGCTCTTTTCTCTATGCGAGCTTCTCTTGCTGATTTTGGCCATGACATTTTTTCTTTTGTTATATACCCTATTAAGGTAAGGATTCCACCAGTCAGGTTTGTTTTTGATGATAGATCTGTGCTTGGTTCTGGTAGGTACAGCAGCCTAACTGCATCCATTTATATGTTAGTGCAGGCTTTCTGTAAATAATTCTGCATAAGTAGCTTCATTCTCTGGGTTTGGGGGAGCCATGAATTTTGACAAACTGTCACTTAATATGATGTAGTTTACTTTAGAATAGTTCCTAACTTTTACATGTTCACTTGGTTTCCTGGTTGATGTTTATTGTAAGGGAGACAGCTTTGTGGTCCAAGCTTACCAGTGAGGACATGACATGGGAGAGTGGGGTGTAACGCTCTCCCATGTTGGTTAGTACTAAGACTGTACACTATCTGGTCCAGGGTCTTGTGCTGATCAAGTCCAGGAAACATTGCGCCTATGAGTTAGAGGCAGTGTATGTTTCTCAGTCGGTAGAGGGGTAGTTAAAGTCTCCAAAGATTAGGGTATTTGGTTGGATGGTGAGCACCTATAGTAGATCTTTGGAGGAGTTGTGAGCTTTGTGGGTCATAGAGGGTGGCCTGTAGCTGGCCAGGACATTGAAAGTATCTTTGTGCGCCTCTAGTCAATTTAGGTAGAATCTTGAAATCTAGGGGCATAGATGGTGACCTGTACCTAGCCACAGTATGGTGAGGGACCTTGCATATAGTGACTTTGACGTGGATGAACTCCAGGGCATCTTACTGTTTAACCAACCTGGAATTGTATTTGTTGCTAATGTAGATCAAGGCACCTCCTCCTGTAGCCCATGTCTGCTGCTGTTAGTCCAAATGTGTGGAAGGCACTGTAGCCTTGTACTAACACAGTACTTTCTGCAGCTTTAAACCAGGTTTCAGTGACAGTGCAGATGTTTACATCCTCAAGAGCGAGGAGCGGTTATAGATTGTAGAGTTTCTTGTTTAGACTTCAAGTATTGAACATTAACACCTTCAGGTTGCTTTGAGTTGTTTTTGTTGTGTTGGTAGTTTTGTTATTTTGACAGTGCCTTAAAAAGTGTCTAAGATAATGTTTAAGATTTTTAGCTAATATCCAAAAGCCCAGTGGGGGGGGGGGGGGTGCAAGCGTAGACTGTCCTTGGAAAAGAAGTGTGGTCTGTTAACCATGGCCTCCCATGTTGATAGATAATGGATTCCTCTGGAGTGACACCAGAAACTTAAGTCAGTTATTAAAAGCAGTCATTTTCTGTTCATACTGTGGCATCATCCTTGGGGAAGGTAGAATGCTGCTCAATGCAAGGCACCTACCTGTCTCTGACACACATTCCAGAGATTTATAACATCTCTTTTCATAGAGTCCAGTGAGGTACATCTCTGGTCATTGACACCCACATGGGCTATAAGGAAAACTACGATAGTGGTACCTATGATGCAGTGACTTGGGTGCTTGCATGATATTGCAGATCCTTGCTCTATTTAGGCAACTAGCCATTATCTTCTTGTCCAGCCTGGTGAAAGGAGGATCTGTGTGTCATACAATAGAATCCCCTATGACAAGAGTAGTAGGTTAAGTGTTTGCTTGCTGTATGAGCTTTGTTCTTGTTGTAATCATTGGGTGTAGCCTTATGTGTAGTGTTATATGTTGTTTTTGGTGTATGCTTTAGTGAGTGCTGAGGATATTTGATGGCTTAGGAGGTCTTTGAGGGAAGACGTGCGGAGTAATGCCATCGTTAAATGTTATAAGAATCGGACAAAGCAAGAACTGATAGGGGTTCCTGTTTAACTAATCAGGCATTTTTTTTACATTTATATTCCATTGAGCACAATTTTCCATGGCCATGATTTGATTTAAGATTTTAACTGCATATAATATTATGGTATTGTTGAAAGCCTAGAAGAACTTGATGACCTTTCCTGTATAATCATGGTATAGTAGTTTGGTTTGCAAACATCCAGAAACAACAGTCTTCCACAAGTGGGTCAGTATTGTTTAGGAATGTTTCTCAAGAAGTCCCACTGTGATTAGTAATAGGGCATTTTTTGTTCAGTGTGTTTAATCAGCCCAGATGCCATACATATTCTCCAGGAGGGAATATCTAATACTTGGACCATTGTCTCAAATGAAGTGCTAAAAAATGCACCGTTGTGCCCTCAAACCTGGGCACGCTTTTTCCTGTCACATAGGTGACATTCCCCTAAAACTCAGCTTGGTCATTAGGGACAATGAACTGTCCTTTTTTTTTTTTTTTTTTTTTTTTAAATGAACTGTCCTTTCACCAACATATGACCACTGTTATTAGGAAAATTCTTCATATAGGCAGACTTATTACCATGGGCATGTCCCCCTCTACTTCTCCCTAATCAGACAAACAAGTGCACATAATGCCTTCTCCGGTATGTGTTTGGTTAGGGTTACGACTCTGCTTCAGAGACTGCAGTGTTTCCTTAAAAAAAAAAAATCAAGGACATATTCTCCTTGATTTTACCCTGCCAGTCTTAAACACTCTCACCCTTTTCCATTTCCTACCAACTATTTAGAGGAGTCTGCCTTAATACAAAGGCTTGACAAGTCCAGCCCTATGTAACCTACACATCCACAAAACTGATACTGCCCCAAGCAATATGCTCAAGAGACCTGCCACCAAAGCTTAAATAGGACCTGTTGGCAGGATATATATGTTTTTCAGAGAATACCTCTTAGAGTAGACTCCCCTTTAATGGTTAAGCATTGTAGTCCTTTGACCCTTTTTAAGTGTAACCTAGGCAGCTGCATGGGCAGTCATAAGTACATCCCCAATCCCTCTGGAGAAGGCTTTGTGGAAAGAGGACAAAGCTAAGTTGGGTCTGGTATTAATTCATGTCTTAGTTAATTGGCAAATCATTGTTAGGGTTAACAAATGGTCCACTAGATCAAAAGCTTAGTATGAGCCACCTCTATATGCTTTCTTAATCTAGTGATGATTGCGGGATAAGAAGTTGCTAGTCTACAGGTGCATTTAACCCTACTCCAGTTATGTAAGTCAGCAGTGTAGTGATGCAACATTTCTTCTGTAAACTTCTTTGAAAACAAGTTCATTTTCAAGTATAGCATTTCTTTTATGTAGTTTACACATGTAAGATTATTCTACATTTCTTTTCTCTCCACATAAGTAACAAGAATCCTGATACTTTAGTAGACCTTTCTTTTGTTTGTTTCTTTATCGAATTCAGCACCTTCGTTTTTTTCTTTACTGGCATTTGGTGTACGACAAGTTGAAGGAATATGGGGAAAAAGGCTAAACACATTCCAAACAATATGTGTAAAGCTGTACCAAAAAATTCCTCCTCTGCAGAGAAACTGTATGGGATGGTGTCATGTTTTGGGGATGACATCCCACTTTTACAAACTTGAGCAGGCTATTGAGGTGGATTTCAAAACAAAATTCATGTTGTGGTATACAGTAGCATCCTATTAAAGCTTAATGATGTACTAATTGCCAAAATGTTATACAATGCCTGTTTTTGTACATTGGCTTCTCCACCTGAGGAAGTGAATTATAGTTTACCCTCACCAGTTTGTGGAAAGTGAATGAAAGAATATGAGGCAGCATGGCTGATGTATGTGGCAATTTCATCTGCACTTGCTGTTTTTAATGAGTACTGTTTTCCAGAATGCAGCCGAGAGAGATTCAGGCTCATCTTCTGTTGGTGGGACCTTGAGTCATATGCATAGGATTTCATTTTGAGGGGTCCGCTTGCATTAACCTTTATCACCAAAGTACTAATAAAGAGCACAGCAGTCAGCCTGGCCATGGCAAATTCTGCATTGGCCATGGATTGCAGTTTGGGAAGTGCAGTAATCTGTATTCCAAAGTGGCTACAGAAACATAAAAATTATGGCTGATATTTTTGTACACTCATTCCATTTTCTAAAGGATCCATCTCCATTTCTTTTGTCTCATTTACTATATTTTCAACCAGTGCTTCCATTACAAAAACAAGTACAATTCTGCTCTATCAATGTCAGGAGCCTTGTAAATAAAGTTCAAGAACTCCATGCTTGGATAGCTAAATATACTCCTGACATAGTTACCCTAACTGAAACATGGTTAAAACCACACCATCTGGACAGTGAAATCATCCCTCCTGGCTATAATATCCTTAGATTAGATCAACCTAAAAGAAGAGGAGGAGGAGTCTCCATACTCTACTCCAGTTGTCCCTCCCAAATCAGTCCCACACTAGACTTACCCTCCTCCTCACCAGCTGAACTCCTACTGACCAACTTCAGACTTAACAGTTTCAACACCATAACTGTCGCAGCAATCTATATTCCCCCTGGTGATATTAACTTACTTGAGAACATCCTATCTCACCTCTCACATACCATCCACAATGAAATAATTATACTGGGAGAAGTAAATATTGATTGGCTTAAAATACAAGCTCCCAGCACTGCTTCCTGTATAAACCTACATGGGTTTGAGCAGCAACCCCAACATACATTAATAAATCTCACATACCTAGCTCTCTTCTTGACTGGATATTGGTCTCCCACACTCAAAACTATCATAACTCCCAAACCCTTCCAAATGCCTTCAGCGACCACTGCCCTAAAACAGTTACCAGACATACTCCCCACCTTACCAAACCTAACAAATTTATCACCACCAGCTCACTTTCTCATTTCTGTCTTAACTCCTTTATTCACCAACTCTTCAAAATTAACTGGTCTTTCCTCACCACTCTTCCTTTAGATGAAGCTGACCACGCCTTCAACACTACATTCCTAAACATTCTTAACTCCCTTGCTCCTCTTCGCACAATTAGTCAAATCTAATACTGCTCCCTGGTTCACTAAAGCTACCAGAACCCTCATGAAAGACTGGGATAGGATTTGGAACATATGGACTAATACTAGGACCCCTTCTCTTCTTCACAAATATAAAGAACTCAGAAATAAAATAAAAAAAAATCATCCATTATGAGAAAATAAACTTCTATGCCAATCCTCCCTCTACTCTTAAGTCAGACCCAAAGAAATTCTGGAGCTCTATTAAACAGACTCTTCTTCCAGGAAACCCTTCCTCTCCTAACCCATGTCCCAGTGCAACACCTGAAGACATAGCCAACAAATTTAACAGTCATTTTATAAACTCAGTAATCTCCATAATAAATTCTCTCCCCCCAAAAAAACACTAGCACCCCCACAACTCTATACCTCTTCCAAACCCTTTTAACTCCTCTCTAAAAGCAGTATCAACTAACTATATAAAGTCATTACTCTCTAAACTTAAACCTTGCTCCCCATCTGTTGACAAGCTACCCTCTTACTTCCTGCAGATTGCCTCTGAACCTCTTGCCTATCCTGTATCCATCTTAATCAACCGATATTGCCATACTCTCTGCACTCTCAAAAATCTTAGAGAAATGCAGTCACAAGCAGGTAATGTATTACCTTCACCAAGAAAACCTTCTCACACCCACACAGCATGGTTTCCGTCCCAAGCATAGTACAACTACTGCACTCATATCATTCATCAACATAGTCTCCCTAGCTCGTGATAACAATAAACGTGTCTCATGCCTATTCCTTGACCTTTGTAAAGTCTTTGACACTGTCTCTCACCCACCCCTTCTAGATAAACCTCACTAACTTACATTTCTCTCCCCCTACTGTCTCCTGGGTCTCCAGCTATCTCTCTACCCACCAGCAATCAGTTAAATGGCTCTCTGCACTATCCTCCCCTCTCACTGTACAAATGGGAGTCCCCCAACGGTCCATACTTGGACCACTACTCTAATATTTTCACCAACTTGCTCTACTCCTCTTGTCCCCAGTCATCTCTTGTACAATATGCTGATGACTCAACTGTTAATAATCATTGCTGACAACCCAACTGACCTCCACTCAACTACCCAGGCATCCTTCCACACCATTGAGACTTGGCTTAGTGATAACAAACTAATACTTAATCCAAAAAAAAACTAAGCTCCTACTCTTCCTCCCTAAAAACATCACCACACTCAAAAGTACATTTACCATCTTATCCTGCAACAACACTACCATCTCAGCTGAATCTAGTACTAAATTGCTAGGTGTTGCAATAGATGATCAGCTTAAGTTTGATCTCCATATTACTAACTCGGTAAAAAGAACTCATCAGAAACTTGGACACCTTTTCCATAGCAAGAAATACTTAACTAACACTGCCCAAATAACTCTCTCTCAGGCTTTATTACTCCCAACAATCCTGTACAGCTGCCACATATTCACAAACCTAAATTCTACACTTATTTCCAAGCTTGAAACTACCTATAATAAGACTGCCAGGTTTGCAGCTAACCAAACCTACAAGTCACCACTGCTTAGCACTACAACAACTAGACTGGCTAGAATTCCCTCAGCTGCTCCAACTATACCAACTACAAATCATCCACTCTCTCCTCTCTCTACCCTGCTTCTGCCCCAGGCTCTCCACTATCATATCCAAATATTCCCGTGCTAGGACACTATGCAGTTCAAATCAAGAATTATTAGACATCTACAAACCCAAAACCAAAATAGGCTGCCTTCTCTATAACTATAACCCAGCTACATCCTGGAACCAACTCCCCTTGGAAATAAAATCCATCCAGCATAGCAAAAGTTTCAAATTAGCCACAAGGAAATACCTAAAAACAAAGTGGTCTTGCCACTGGAGCCAACCACCCTGAAACCACCATCCTTTCACCTATTTCACCACCTCACTCTTATTGTATCTCTAACACTATTTCCCTGCCTCGTCTGCCTCTTCCCTTCCTCTATCTCCAACCATTTTTAACTCTTACAGTCTCAAAACAACCTACATGTGTAGTCTGTCTTCAATACTCTGCCTCCCTACATCTCCTACTAGCCATTCTTACTTTCCTTTCTTGTTTCCAAACTCCTATACAACTAGATCCTACCCACTTTAAATAAGCATCTGCCTAACTGTTAACTGATTTTGCTCTAAGCAGCTTAAATAATATTGTAACTAGTCACATTTTCTTCTGATAATTGTTTAAAACCTTGTTTGTAACAACTCACATACTTGTCTGCCAATTGTTAATACTCTGTATAACTGAATTGCCTGAGGAGCTTTTTTTTCTCTCCAGGTCTCTGCTTGTAAGATCTTATAGCTGATTGTTACTACTATGTTACTAAAATTTAATAAATTGTTTTATAATCCTGAGGAGCTTTTCTCCCCGGGTCTCTGCTGAAAATGAGCCAAAAGCTCAGCCAGACTAACCCGGTTAACATATGTAAAATAAAAAAATAAATACAATAAATGACTGTACTTTTGATTTAGATTTTGTTTTTCTTTTCTAACGGTGGCTTTTTTTGGCTCCCAGTAGTATTAAAGTTATCAAGGCAAGTACAAATATGACTCCATCATTGTCCATGCTGGTGTGAATGACCTGAGACGTATCTCCCTGGACTACATGAAAAGAGACATAGAGGAGCTCTCTGAGCATGTAGCCCAGGCCGGTATGACCCTGACCTTGAGTAGCATCTTACCCTCACCAAGAATGATGCCACAATATGAAGACAAGATGATCAATTTCAACAATTAGCTTAAGTATTGGTGTCATTCAAAGGGGATCCAATGCCTGTCAGTCTGGGATGACATGCTCGACAAGCCACGATGCTTCGCTAGGGACGGCTTGCACCTGTCACCCTGGGCTTTCGGATATTGGCAAAGGCTCTTGCTACCCCCATAGTGCCTTTTTTAGGCAAGGCTCAAAAGACAAACCCACCTCCATAGGTATCACAAGGGATAAGAAACTAAGATTAATGCTACTCAACACCAGAAGTCTAAACCTCAAGATGCACGCACTCGAAACTCTCCTTAGCATGGAGAACATAGATATCTGTGCAGTAACAGAAACCTGGTTCAAGGCTCCCGAGAGCACCCCAGCACTACCAGGTTATACCTCATACCATGCTTTTCGGCCCCAAAACTTGGACCGAACCACAAAAGGAGGGGGAGTATCAATATTCATCAAAGATACCCACACCTCCAGGTTGGTGGCACAGCACGAAGCATCAGAGACTATCCATGTGCAACTAGCAGTGGGGAAAACTGCTTTCCAGTTTATAGCCTGCTACAGACCACCCTCCCAAACCCAGGAACCCCACTCGGCCTTCCTGCGAACACTGGAAAATATGAAGGTCTCTCCAAACACCATTATATTGGGCGACTTCAACTACCCAAACATAGACTGGGAGCATTACTCCAGCTCCAACACCCTAGCCCAAAGGTTCATAGAATTTATAAACTCAAATGCTATGGAACAACTTGCTACCACTCCCACAAGAGGAGAAAACATACTGGACCTGATCATCACCAACATGGGGACTCTATGCTCCAGACCAGAAGTGTATCCCTCACTGGTAAGATCAGACCATAAACTGATCTCACTGGATATTCACATCCTGACCCCACCCCCTGCCCAGAAAACCGCAGTGAAAAACTTCTCTAAAGCAAATTTCACACTCCTCAAAACCGAGGTGGAATCCTTCAAAGCCCCCGGGCCTGTGGAAAATACAGCCCAGGTCGCAGAATCCTTTATAAACACATTCTATGAACACCTTCAGGAATGCATGGATCATGCAATCCCAAATAAAACCAAGACCCAATCCTCCAAAGGCAGACGTCCTGTCTGGTGGACCCCAGCCATAAACAAACTATACAATAGAAGGAGGAAGCTACTACATAATAGAGCAAAATCCCAAAAAGGGAAGGCATCTCTGATCAGTATTAGCAAAAAACTACGGGCACTCATAAAATTGTCTAAGGCCAGCTTCGAGAGAAAAATTGCACAGGACACTAAGGATAATCACAAGGCTTTCTTTAGTTATGTTTGGAACCTGGGTGGGAATTCCCAGATATGCTCAGAATTAGTCCAAAATGACAAAAAATACACCGAACCCACAGACATTGCCAACATCCTAGCTGACACTTTCAGCGCAAACTTCTCCCTCCCCCACCCCACCAAAAGGGCAAATATCTATCCCAGCAGAGTGCTGCCCCCTGATATCTCAGATACTCAGGTAAGAGCCGCCCTCTCCAAAGCAAAAAACACAGCATCAATGGGACCAGACGATGTCCCGGGCTGCGTCCTACATGAACTCCAAGAAGACCTAAACCCAAACATAAAACTACTGTTCAATCTCAGCCTTACTACAGGATGTGTACCTAAAGAGTGGCATACAGCAACAGTGGTCCCTCTCCACAAAGGTGGTGCCTCAACGGATCCTGGAAACTATCGCCCCATAAGCCTGACTAGCTTGGTCTGCAAAGCTATGGAAAGGATCATCATGGACCTCATAAATAAAGATATTGGGGACCTACAGACACTGGATCCTACCCAGTTTGGCTTTGTTAAGGGCAGATCCTGCCTCTTAAACCTGGTCGATTTCTTTGAAAACAGTCACCAAGGCCATTGACGAGGGGAAGGTGGTCCACACAGCCTACCTGGACCTCGCAAAAGCCTTCAATACAATACCCCACTTGGGCATTATAGATAAGCTCACCAGCTTAAATATAAACCCCTATGTCACTAGATGGGTTGCAAACTGGCTCAAGGACAGAACCCCATGGTTAGAATTTCTGGAGCCATGTCACACTCCAAACCAGTTACAAGTGGCGTCCCACAAGGCTCAGTCCTGGGACCTCTCTTGTTCGGTATATATTTCATGGAGGTACAGGCCAACACGGAAGGACTGTGGCTGTCCAAGTTCGCAGATGACTGCAAACTGGGCGCCATAATCGACTCTCCAGCCGACACAAGCATCCTCCAAAAGGGCCTCATAGAAACAGACAACTGGTGCCAGAGCCATGGCCTCAAGCTAAACGCCAAAAAGTGTATAGTCATCCCCTTTGGCAAAAATAAAGTGTCCACAAATTACCACATAGGTGGTAATCCATTAAGTACAGAAGAAGTAATTAGGTACCTGGGGACCCAAGTTGATAGCAATCTCTCATTTGACAACCACGTGGTCAAAGTGGTTGGAAAAAACATTTTATATAGCCCACCTAATCATGAAGGGATTCACATCTAGATCAGGGGAGGTCATCGTGCCTCTTTACTCATCCCTCATCAGGCCCATAATTGAGTACAATGCCCCTTTTGGAATGTACCTTACCAGACACCTGCAGCAATTGGAAAAACCCCAAAAGTACCTCACCAAGAGGATCAAAGGGCTCAAACAGATGCCATATGCTGCCCGGTTAAAGAAACTCCAGCTCTACTCAGTGGCATTACGCCTGCTCAGAGGCAATCTGTGCCTGACGTATAAAGCCATGTCCAACCCGGAATTAATGGACATGCTGCACCTCAGAAAATCCAAATCCCATCGAACTACGTGCTCGAGAGACTTGAACCTCAGCACTGAAATAAATAGGACATGCTGGAGGGACAGATTCATAACCCAGAGGCTCCCTTCACTCTGGAATAAAATCCCAGTTCCAGGCTAGGCAGAGTCCCTCATTGACTCTCCAAGAGGAATCTTGATGAGTGGATGGGAGATCGTAGGTTTACCCCGGGTATCACTTCTGTGTCACTGTTAGACAGAGGGAGGCACAGTATACTAACCTCGAAAAAGGGCATAGCAAAATTAATTTAAAATGGGTGGTGAAAGCCAAACACACTCTGGCTAGGCTTATAAATGCCCTAGGGCAGATAGCCTAGTATGAACCTATCAAGGCCTTCCTATGTCATATCCTGTATCAGAACACAGAAGAGTAATTTCCTTAATTGCTACATTTGTTCCCCAGCATTTCTGTCAAAGTACTTTTATAGAGAATTGTTTAAATTCACCAATTCATTACATTCCAAAAACAGGTCTCAGTTTCCTCTGTCTTCCCCACCACAACTCTAACAATTGCTGTCTAAACAAGGAAAAAAATCATCTGAAGTCTGTTTGATTTGTGGTGTAAAAGTACACATGCAAAGGCTTCTGTGCAAAAGTCCTAAACCTTCTGGACATTGTTTCATATTTTGGAGCCCTACAGATGAATTCTCCATTATTCTTGTGTAATTTGCCTTTCTCCTATCATTTTTCAGTCTTGTATAATGTTCTCTGATTCTTACAGTTATCGTTATCATGTAGTATTTTGTATACCCAACATTTATACTTTGATGCGTTTCATCTTCCACCACAATTTCCAAATTTGGTGGACTTCTGCTTAATATATTAACAGACATCAAATTAAATAAATGCATTATAATTCTAGGAAACTTTCAAATTAAACTTTGAGTCCCGCAAACCACAACATTTCTGAATTCCTAGCAAATCAACAACTACTACATGTGGAAAACAACCAGACTAGACAAGATTTAAACAAACTACCACTTACTCCTCTGCTGTATAATTACCTTCCACTGTGTCTCTTAACCTCTTAGCATTAGGATTCTGGGCAAAGCTAAACTAAATACTGGACAAAAGCTCAAAATCAAGGGCAGATTTTAAATATTGCTCTTATACATTTAAAAACTTACTAAATTAGCATGTTTTGCATTAACATGTATTTTCTAAAGGATATGAAGTCTGAAACACAAATGGCTGTCATCTAGTGACTTACATGCTAAGTGGTTTGCCAGAAAACCATGAATTTTATAAGGAATAGACAAAAAATATAAGGCAAAACTCTGGCCATTCTGAGAAATTCTGGACAGTTGAGGGGTATACCTCCCACCCTGACATCTTGTTAATCACCAGTTACCCTCCCACCTTCAGTGACTACTGCTCCATAACCTCCTCATTCAAAACTCAAAAGACAAATGCCCCTCCAATTCGATCTCTTTCAGATCAAAATTTCCTGAAAACTTCATACTGCAATCACAACTTTACTCTGTTGACGCCACACAGTAACTTAGCCCCCACCAACATAGCTCCCTCTCCCCAGAATGCATTCTGTTTGATTACTTACAAAAATCATTGCAAAGCAAATCACTCCTCTACATGAACAATTTACTCGACTCTTTTCTCAGCCTTGTCAACATTTACCTTTGTTTTGTATGTAACTGCAGAGACTACAGTATTACTCCTCTAAAACATACTATCTAGTTTACCATTAACACTATGGCCAAAATCTAGAAGTCAGCTTTTGTCAGACCTGTTCCTAAAGATTCCAAGCATGCCTCCACCAGTCACTTCTGGCCTGTTTCCATACTTGCTACCCTTGGCAAAATCTTTGAAGCTGATTTGCATCCAGTTTCTCACCTGCCTACAAAAATACCATTTGCTATCCAACAAGCAACATGGCTTCTGAGCTGGGTGGAGCGCTTTAACAGCATTTGGACTGTAATGTAGATAAAGGAAACCAAATCATAGCCATATTCATCAGTCTAACCTGTGACTTTTATCTGGTTGACCACTCTGTCTTACTAACGCCCGCCTTTGCAATTGGCATCAGCCCCAAAACACTCAGTGGTTTAAAGACTTCCTCTCTACCAGATCTTTTTAGTGTAAAGATTGGCTCATGTCTGTCTGTCTCTGCCTGCATATTCAGTAAGATGTCCTACAAAGTTCTTATATATTCCCCTTTACTTTTCTTTCATATTTATAAACAAATTACCTTTGAACCACCCTGAGAGAAGGGGTTAGCATAGTAGTTAGTCTTTACTTGTATATAAAGTACACAGTTTGATTCTGAACTCTTTGTTATTGGCTAAGCTTGTGATAGTCTGCAGACTGTTAGCCATACATTTACTTATGAACCAATAAAAAAACACTAAAATACGCTGATGACATAGTCATTTGTAAGTGTAGCATACTTCTCAACCTTTTAGAGCAAGAAATATGGACAAAGCCATAAATAATGGGGGGACAAAGGCCCACAAATAGGGACACTTTTTATATATTGCTCTTACAAACTCAGAAAGTTAATAGAATAACAAATTTTGCATTAGCATGAATTTTCTAAAGGGTATGAAGTTTGAAACTCTAATGCCTGTCATTATTTTCTGACTTCAATCTTCAATGATTTTCCAGTGATTTGCCAGAAAATCAGTTTTATGAGAAATGGACCAAAAATGAGGCAAACATTTAGACATTCTACAAAAATCTATACAGTTGACAGGTATGAGGTATAGCCCTTTTCATAGTGCCATCCAAGCCCAATTACAACTGACCTCCTGGGTCCCAGTAAGTGGCTCACTTCTAAAAAGCTCCTGATGAACACTAAACTAAAATAAAAATAAAAAGTCATGGAACGTGGTACCGATAAAAGACTGACCAAATCTCCCAACTCCTCTATATTAGAGACCAGGACAGTAACAACCTGATTGGAAGCACCTCTTCATTTAAATATCTCGGCCTTTTAGCTGGATCAGTCTGTCAGCTTTCAGCAGCACATCCAAAAACTCAGATCTAAAATCAGCTACCTACTTTAAAGGGTCGAGCAGATATTTTGGTTCCTCTCACTCCTACCAAGGCAGCCATTGCCATGGGCATCCTGTTTGTACAACTAGATTATGGCTTTTCTTTGTCTGCATCTAGTTCAGAAAAAACACAAAACTCCTCACATTCTTTATCAAATAAAAGACTGATTCATCATTTCCCCTTGGCATGAACATCATTGCCACACACTAACCAAAACAAAGTGGTTACCAGTGCATGCTAGTGGCCATCCTCCTGCTGGGCTCCCTAATTTTCAAAGAAGTGAGTCATGGAGTTACTCCTCTGAGTGAAACTGATCATAAACACTACAGCCTACAACCTCAGAAGCCAGACTCCAAACACCCACTGTCGAACTATCAGTGCTTCTCTGTTCTTGCTCCCAAATTATGGCAGTCCCTTCCTCAGGACATAATTGAAAACATTGACTCAAAAGTTCAGACCCCAGTTTAAACACCATCTGCTAAAAGAGTTTGAATAGAAGCGCTTCATTGCTGGTCACATCACGTATTTCATAACTTCCTCTAAATGCTAGTCCTTTACTCCAGGACTCTTCCACTTCATTTCTTTATTGGTACTTGTAAATATGTAGATAGGATTGCTCTAGGATAATTCCTTGTAAACCCACTCAGCTTCATCCTTGCTTCCTTATCTGTGCCTTACCTTATGGTTGATTCTGCCCTGGCCCAGTATGCTGCTATTCTCCTTGTGCACAATGCTGTTAATCTTTTATTGTCCTGATTATTTTCATTATAACTTCTACTGTTACAGTACAACAGGAGCATTACTAACAACTATTTTTTTCCATGCATTGTCATTGTGATATCTACTCACTGTACACCATTGCTACCATAGTCTCAACTGTCCAGATTTTTGCCTCTTATTTTGTTCCTCATAAAAGTTGTGGTTTTCTGGCAAATCACAGGGGATTGAAGTCACTAAGTAATGATATGCATTTGAGTTTCAAAATTCATATCCTTCAGAAAATGTATGCTAACATAAATTATGTTATTCTAACAACTTTCTAAGTTTAGAAGAGCAGCATTTAAAATCTGTTCCTATTTTGGGGCATTTTGTTTCCTTATTATTTTAGTCTATGCCCAGATTTCTTGCTCCTTCAGGTTGAGAGTTTTGATTGCTACCTGCATTCCTTCTATTTAATACATTGCATTCTATACACAATGTGTGGATGTCTCGTATTACCTTTGTATTGTTTTAACTGATAATCATTCTCCTTAATGGTTCTTCATGTAACCCAGGCCATACCTGCAATTGGTCATACCTACATTAGTGCTGTATCCCAGTAAACAAATATAAATAAAATTAAAATAAAGACTCTGCCAAGCTAGATTTCCTTTTAGCACTACTGTATTCATTTTTCTTTGCCTATAGTCTTATCACTTACTGGGAAGACAATTTTTAATGTGCAGTCCAAACTCCTTAGCCTCATGTCTCTTATCTTACTCAGCTATTTGCTCCCAGTACATCATTTCCTTTGCTAATTTTCTGCAGTAAATTTCAACACCCTGTTGCCTATTTTCTGTGCTCCTACTTGCAGATATCTCTATTGGAAAAAGTTATCTTTCTCCATTGATGTGCTAACTTAGTTCTTATCACATTTTCTGATACTTTCTGTATATTGCATTCAGTACATCTGTTACTGTTCTGCTTAAGGACTTTTATCCCACATCCTAGACTCTTTTCTCTCTTCCCCCTCCCATTTTATTGTCATCCTTTTCAAAGGCAATGTAATAGAATATATCTAAAAATACATATAAAAATATATAAACTATAATTGTAAAAAAAAAATAATTTAACAAAACTTTTATGAATGTGAAATGTTATGAAATATAAAATATGAACAATGTAAAACAATCATTTGTGACAACCATTTATAAAACCAATAGGAAAATAAACATATGCAGTAACAGTGTAAAGCAAAGCAAAGATCACAATCTAGCGGCTCACAATTTCAATATTGGAGCTAGGGAGACATGCTCGTTAAGCCCAGGGAATTTATTGGCTTCTAAAATGATCTCCCAGTAAACTTCCCTATACTCAGTTTTTGTCTCCATCCGCCAGTACCTCTTCCAATACAAAAAATAAGAGCTTAGCTGTTTCACAAACTATTGTGTTTATAAAATGCATTTTTTTGCATTTTTAGTCCTAACTTCATAATAATGTTCATATATTCTGTTCCTGAGTTTGTTTCAGTTTTGCTGATCTAAAATGCATAGCATGCCTCACACTAGGTTATATAAACCACTCCTGCCGTAAGTTTGTGCAAGTCTTTCCTGCTATGTACATATTCCTTCTTCTGATGTGCACCCCTTCACTATGAATAATATGGGGACACTGAGGACATGCCCCACATTTAAAGGTACCAGCCCTTTTGTTCTTACATTTATTTATGTAACCACCATTACGATCCAATAAATGCTTTATACTTAGCCCTTTGTTAAATATGCATTTAAAAGACTCCCCAAAAATATTGTCCAAATCAGAAAACTAAAGCAAATTTTTCCCATTCCCCCAAAAAATAGTTTTTAGAAAAGATAGGTCTTTTAAAAATCTTTTTGATTTGAGTAAGGATACATCTGGTTGTTGTTCTAATAGACCTAATGGCAATTTTAAGTGTGGTAGGTGCAATTTTTGCACCTATATATTGGAAATTAAGGGCAAGTTTAAACTGAATGGCAAAAATATTGTCATTAAAGAGCATTTTAATTGTAATAGTGTAAATATAGTTTATTTGGCTAAGTGCCAAATGTGCCCTTTTTTTATATTGGAAAGACCTCAAGATTTTTAAAAACTTGTGTTAGTGAGCATGTATATGACATAAGAAAGGGGAAAATTACTAACGCCCTATATAGACATATTAAGGAGCACTGTAATCACTCTCTCAAGTATTTGGTAGTTGACCATGTTACCAAAGATCCTCAGGGAAGAATTATAGATTTGCACCTAGATATTTGTGAATTAAAATAGCAACTTAGACTGGATGCAACCCAGTATCCAGGAATTAATGAGGCTATAAATATAGGTTGTATTTTGAAACTAAAACACATAATAGGTTAAATAGTATTTTTATAGTATTTTATGGGGTTGTATTGATTATTGTATTTTTAATGTATTTTTACTTGTAGTATATATAGTTATATTCGTATTTTAAGTTGGTTCGGCTTTGTCATGTGATTTAATTAAACTACTTGATTCATGGGTATTTAATGGCTGGGTATAACACTTATTTGTTCTGAGGAAGTCCCTATTAAGGAAGCACTAAACCTAATAAACTGTTGCACCTGATTTGGAGCTGTGGTCTGTTTGTGTTAGTTCATTACTCTGTCAAATGCTTTCTCTGCAACAAGACCTAAATAAGTAAATAAATTGGACTGAAAAGTAGAACCAGAACACGATCCACACGAACTCCACTAATACAGATGTAATCAGTTTATTGGTGCTTTTGTGGATGTAAGAGCTTTGAACACAAGCATTAGGAATCTCTGGGGTTTGGAGGCAGTAAAATCAATGTTAAGGGAAGGCCCAAGGACAAGCTATCTGGTACAACATTTGGAATTCCCCCTTCACACACACAATTGTTTTAGGTTTGGTGGCCAATATTTTTTACAGAAAAAGGGGACAACAATGGGGGCATCATATGCCCCAGCATATGCTATTTTGTTTATGAATTTTTTTGAAAACAGGCATATGTATAATACCAGTTTTGTTGTCCACCATTTCATCACATATAAAAGATTCATTGATGACTTGTTTTTTTTTTGTGAGGGGAACCCAATGGAATTTAGGGCCTTCATGGAACAGATGAATTTAGTGAAACTAGCATCCCATTTTTGGATGTTGAGTTTTTTGTATCGGATCAGAGGATACACTTTAGACCCTTTACTAAGAAAACAGCTGCTAATAACATTTTGTCAGCTGAAAGTATGCACCCACCATACCTTTTAACATCACTTCCATATGGAGAATACAAGCATATTTTTAACAACACATATGACAAATCGTTAATTTTGTGGGAATTTTTGAAGGTCAGACAACTGTTTAACAGGGGGTATACATTAGATTGTTTGGATAAAGCTGAAGGCAAGGTTTTGGGCACATTTGGTGCAGAGGATTTTGGTGTTAGAAGAACAGTTACAAGATGGTCGAGAAAGGATGACACAGCGAATAGGAAGTTTTTTGTTTCCAAATTTTCTCCCTTATTGATGATGCTGAAGAAACTAGTGGATAGGTTTTGGCCCATTGTTTGTGAGGATGAGAGTGTGGGGCATTTGTTCCCTAATAGAGTAGTTTTCTCATAGTAGGTTCCTTAATCTAAAGGAACTACTGAATTTGAAGAGACCTTTGATGAAAGGTAGTTGGAATGGGAAGCTCTGCATGTGGTAGATGTAAGGTTTGCAGTAGGTTAAAAAACTTCAATGGAACCAAAATCAACAATGTTAGATGTACAGCAAGGGACCATTTTACTTTTAGGTCATGTGGGGTGGTCTACATCCTCGGCTGTGGGTGCACACCAACTCGATGGTATGTAGGACAGACCAGGAGGATGGTTAAAATAGAATAATGGAACATTTAGGGGACATCAGAAATTGTAGATTGGAGAGTCCAATAGCTTGCCATTTCCACATGGCCCATGGAGGTTCAGGTGCTAGTTTATTTTTTTGCATCTTGGCAAAGCCTTTTTATATACAGGGAGATGATTTTTTGAATAAACTTATGAAGTTGGAGGCTAAATTTATCATCAGTTTCAACACACTTCACCCTAAGGGTTTGAAACAGGAATTAAATGTCAGTATGAATTAAATGTTAACATAGTTTAGTTTTTTGGTTCTATATAAATCATTAGAAGTGTTTTATTCTGGCTGGTCCCTTTGTTCTTCTTTTCATCTTATACTCACTTCAGGCTGCTTTTATTGTATGCTCACTTTAAATTTTTATGGAATTAATCAAATTGGATAATGATTGTATTAACACACAATTAAGTAATTTAGAAGCTTTATATAAAGTGGATATAATAGTGTTGAATTTTATTCCCACTGAAGGCGTACTTGCCGAGGTACCAGTAAGTACCAATAAACTGATTATATCTGTATTAGTGGAGTTCGTGTGGATCGTGTTTTGGTTCTACTTTTCAGTCCAATTTATTTATTTAGTTTATTTTGTGCTATTTGTTTTCTGCAGCAAGACCTGCCAACAATGATATTTTCTCATGTTCTGTTTCCCTCTGGATCATCAGTGTTCTGTTAATGTTGTCAAATCTTTGCCTTCCCTCCACAAAACCATGTTGATCCACAGCTATCATTTTTGGCATCACTTTTGTCATTCTTTTAGCCATTGTAGACATGAAAACTTTATAATCATGGTTTAGTATTGAAATAGGCTTGTATGAAGATGGGTCTGATGGGTCTTTACCCCCTTTAGGTATTACAGCTACCACTGCTTTCTTCCAGGATGTTGGTACTTCTCTTTCTCTTAAAATACAGTTAAAACCTTCCAGATCTTTATCAGTTTTTCCCCTCCTAGCTTCCAAACTTCCACAGGAATACCATCTATTCCTGGGGACTTTCTTGTAGATTGGCTATACATCACAATTTTTATTTCATCTCCTCCTCCTATCCTAACTGTTAGCAATTGAGCCTCATTCTAATCTTGGCATATTAATTCTTCCATAAACATTTCCATTTGTATCTTTTCTTGATTTACATAATTCTCTCCTTTATACAGACTTTCATAGAATTTCCAGAATATTTCTAATACCTGTACACAATCTTTTATTACCTTCCTTGTTATAGGCTCCCTAAGTTTAGTGACATCCCTTTCAACTTTTTGTTGCCTGAGTCATTGTGTTAAAAGTTTTTTTCTCTAGTGTTGTTATACAAAAGTAGTTGCTTAACAGCAGTCTTTCCAAGCTCATGTATATTAGTGAGGTAATTCCTTATTTTCTACTTAGCATTCTGCAGTTGATCCTCTTGTTGTTCTGAGATTCCCCCTATTTTGCAATACTTTAATATTTGTCAGTCCCTGTAAATTGTTACTTCTTACCATAGCTCCCTTTCTTTTATTTCCACCTTGTTTTTAAACTCTACCTTAATTTTGTCACTCTTCCTAGCTATAATTTCAGAAGTAATTTCTCTTCTCTCTAGTGGCTACTTTAATAATCTCCACTTACCCATTCCTTAAATTCCTCTCTTTTCAACAGATAGGTGGGAAAGTGCCAGTGTCCCATTTTTATTTCATTACCCTGTGTTTTTATTTATTATTGGCACATGATCTGAAGTAGTTATTGGCTGCGTATCAAGACCTTCGGTTAAATGCATATGTTCCTATGAAATGTAAATTCTGTCTAGCCTAGCCCACTTTTATAGCTTGGGGAATAGTACGTAAATTCACTCTGAACTCATGTCACTGAGTTGACATCTTCCATTCCAAATATTTTCATAATTATTTTTTCAAAAATCTACCCTCCTTTGTTATACTTTCCCTTCTGGGTCCCCCCAGACACATCTTTACTAGTGCAAATCAAATTCCAGTCCCCACCTGTAAGTAGTTATTTTTGCTGAAAACTGATTATTTCTCCAAGAATATTCTTAAGTTCCATTATAGCAGTTTTAGGTGGAATATGAATACATGCCAGTGTAATCCTACTTCATTGACAATAGCCCCTTAGGACTAAAAATATGCCATTATCTTTTTTATCCTTTTATCCTCCTCTGTCACTATTAAAGCTCATTTTGTAATTAATATAAGTACTTCTCTTTTCCTTTGTCCCAGATATTCCACTGAATAACCATCCTGAAAACCAACCTTTTTTAAATCAAATTTACATGTTCAGTTCTTTCCAAGTATGTCTCCTGTAACATGGATGTTTGCACTCTACATTTTTTAGTATAGTTCACTATTCTTTCTTTTTTTGTATTCATCTGTGAGAGCATTGACATTTAAAGAAATTACAGAAAGCATCAGTGTATTAAAAAGTTGTTATTCCCACCTTTTATGTATAACACCTTATTTGTCAAAGGTCTAGTTCCAGCTTTTGTTACATGCATACACTTTTAGGCAGGTTGAACTTTTATATGGTTGTTTCTTGTCATATCCATTTGAGCCTATGTCACATCTTACAAATCTTTTTGCTTTATTGAAAACCCTCAAACAAAAGAACAAATAAACCCAATACCCCCTAAAGCCTATTAATTTAATGCTAACACACAAAACTATGTATATCTTCAAATGTTGAAGTTATACTCTCCAAACAGGAACAAATGTCCCAAACTGACAGCTGCACTTAGACTTGAGTTAGTTGTCCATGCTAAGACGGGTGGTGCAGTGTATGCTTCTGCTAAGTGCTAACTGGTTTTGTCTTATCTTTATAGCTCTCCCAGCTGGGAAAACCCCTGAATGTATCCAGAGAACATTATCTTCTAGCCAGTTTCTCTTTTTTTCCCAGCTAGTCACTCTCCACCAGACTGTAACCAATCTCTGTTTATTAGATTGTCTCCATGGAGACATGAAAACCAGACAGCCAATTTCTCATTATCAGATTGTCTCCATGGAGACATGAGAACCATACATTCAATTTCTCTTTATCAGATTATTTCCATGGAGACATGAGGGCCAGATACAGAATTGCTACTAAACACACATTTACTTGCTTTCTCTTAAAACCTGTTACTAAATCATGCTAAGGCCATTAATCCAGTCATTCCCCCATGCAAGAATGAGAAACAGCACATAAATCTTTCTTTTGTTGTGCTCTTTTAACCATACTTTTTTTTTTACTTTGCAGTGCCTCCGTTTCTTAAAACTGAACAAGAAAAAAGGGAGAAGAGAGAAAGGAAAAAAAAGAGCAGCATCCATTTACATTCCCTATTACTCTTAAATATAACTGAGAAGACTCTACTTTATAGCATACAAAGAAAAACGTGTTCAACAAAAAAGTACTATTAAGAAAAAAAGGTTTTCTTCACTTACAGTTAACTTACTCCTCTCTCTTCCCCTCCCCAAAGCATTTTTCTGAATATTAATGATGTAAAGTAGGTGCTATGCTTTAGAGTCCCCTACAAGTCCAATAAATTCTGAAAAGGTCCAATATTTCCAGATTTTCTGTTTGTCATATTTCATAAATATAATTATTACATTGTAATCCCACATTGTTACTGGTTTTATTACTGTTCATCTCCATCTCCCACATCCTCTCTCCACTTCATTTCCAATGCATTGTCAATTCTTCTAGTCAGCTCTCATACTCTATTCCTTCTCTCCAACATTTTCCATTGAAGCAGTGGAAAAGGTTTCACAGGTACAATTTCTCTGTGGTCTTTAGTACCAGAAGAACAAGAAGCAGAATCTCTTTCTGTTTCACAGCTCACTTTTTGTTGGAAAAACTTTTGTAGTTCCTCCTTAGCATGTACTTCATCAAAAAAATGATTTTGTCCCCCCAGAAAAGAATACCTTGAAGACAGCTGGATACAGCAGTTTGAATCTCAAACTTGCATTTCAACAGTCCTTGAATTGTGGAATGAATTTACTCCCCTTCTGCCTGGCGTACAATAAGTAGTCATTCTCCACAGACACTGTACTGTCTCGCACTTTTAATATTTTGTCCTTCTACTACAGTTTTGTCAGAATCAACTCCTTCTGCTGGTGGGAATGCATCTTTACTAGTAAAGGTCTAGGTTGCTTTCTCATAGCCAGGTTTGGAGCATATGCACAACGTGGTGGAATACAAGTCCAGCTGCTTATTTATGTTTTCATAAAATTAATGTAGTCTGTTCCTTCCAGTTTCTCTAGTATAGCTGAAAATCTCAGGTCTCTGCTACATTCTCTGTCCTCTAATTCTATTACTGTTTTTAAACATCTCTTCCTGGGCAGTCTCATATTCAGCCAGCCTTTTCTTATTTTCATGCTCTGAGTTTTGCAGCTTTATTACCTCATTTGAATGTAAAGCTTCTTCCATTTTTTCTAGCCTTTTTTTTGTATTGATGTACTCCATCACTGTTTTAATTTAACCAGGTCTGTGTGCAGTTGTTTTATGTCTGTGTTCCTGTAGATTAATGGAAGTCATGTCTGGAGGTTGCACTGATTTTTGCTGAACAGCTACAGAACTTTCTCCAGTCAGTGTTTCTTCCTCACTTTTTATAGCTGATTTTTTCCAGGTGTTCTGTCTTTCTTTTTTTCCTGGCATCCAGGCAGTACACTTCCTAGCCAGTTACTGAAATTTACCCATAAACACAAAAATCTACTGGTCTTCTCTGAGTTTCTGTTTTTACATTGCGAGAGCTAGAGTTAAACTGGTACTTTGTGTGCAGCCATCTTGGAAGTCCTTCTCAAGAAGATGGGACCTTGGTTCAAAATGTCATTCAAAAGATAAGGCACTCAAGTGTGCAGCACCTCCCAATGCTGCACTGCTGTGTCAGTAGTCCAGTCACCTGGAGTAGGAAAAGAACCCATAGACCTCTGGTCTTTCAGCACCAAAGACATGTCCGCTATCTGTTGCATCAAGGACACTGAAGTTCCCTTCAAATTTCTAACTTGGGAAATTGTCTTATTGACAGCCATCACATGTGCAAGAATAGTGTCTGAACTGCAAGCCTTGATGCCAATAGAATCATGTTTTAGTCTTCCACTGGCAGCACACAGGATTGCTGCTGTGAGCTATTAACCAGCTGCTTTGTGTAGTCCAGGATTGATAACCTCTTCCACTGTTTGCCTACTGAGTAAGTCGATTAACAAGACATTGCACTGGGGAAATTGGTCTGGGCTGTTAAATGATACTCGGGATCACATGCCTAGTAACTACTTATGAACACAAGGAGTGAGTTAGTATGAAAATGAACCCTTCGTTTATGTCAAGAGTAGTCCGAGAACTTAAGGTAAGCCAAGTCATTCTATTACCTGTCTTCTTTACCAGTCTTCAGAATGCAGACAGGGCTATTGAATTCCTTGCATGTGCACAAGCAGTGGAAACTAATATTATTTAACACGTAACTAAGGATATGTTTTATGTATCCCTTTTAAGAGTGGAGGAGGATAGGGCTGTGTTCAAGTAGACTATTTCCAAGTGGTTGGCCCATTGTATCATGTTCTTTTATGCCTTCAAAGGTAAGAAATTGAGGGAACTGTGAGCCCACAGCACTAGAAGTATTATGGCTACCACTGAGGCCCTCCTTAAGGGGGAAACTACACTGACTATCTTAGATGCAGCAACATTGTCCTTTGTCCATACCATTTTCTCAGCAGTACAGGCTGGGCATCTTGTCCAAGGATAGAGCTGGGTTTGCTGCGTCCATCCTCCAGGTATGTTGTAGCTTAACCCTTACTTTCAAGCCACCTCCCCACTGTAATCAGTTTTGGAGATTGTCCTAATAGTCGCTTGTCAGTGATCTGAGCAGCGAATTAGTAGAGTTGTCTAAGAATTTGCTGTAATAGCAAATGTTTGAGAAAATTACTGTTGCAGTACTATTCTCCCCATCCCACCATTCCCTCATTCTATGCTTGGGCATCTTGAGCTGGGCTTGGTTATATTGTCCTTGTACTGCACACAGAGTCCACTTAATGGATCTGGATCTCCCAACCTAACAAAAGAAACCCATCAAGGTGGCTCTGCTCAATCCCTAGAGTCTAAGTAAATTCCCTGATATTGAAGCCCTGCTGAATTTGCAGCACATATATGTGTGTTATGACAGAAACTTGATTTAAAAGAACAGAACACACTTGTTCCATATTAGGGATCTATGCCTAACATGGCATTTGGTCCAGTGGTAACTGTGGTATCCATATTTTTTAAAGACCACATCACTACTAGCCACGTCCCTAGAGACCAAAATAACAAGACTGAGATCTCAACCACGCAAAATAAGACCCACTTTCAGATAATGTCATGTTAAAAGGACCCCCCCCCCCCCTTGCTCCCAGAAAACTATGTTGGGTTTTTAAATACACTAGTTGAATTTTAAATTAACAGGAAATCCATTACCTTGGGAGACTTAACTACCCAACAGTAAACTCTGATACCTGTATCTCATTTGTAAGTTATGTCTAAAAAGTCCTTGATTTCATAAATTAAAATTCTCTGGAACAAATTTTCAAAGAACCTACTAGAGGAAAACCTACTGACCTGATCCTAACCATCAAGTCCACTATCCACCTAAACACTCCGTTCTCCAGTTAAATCCTGTCAAATTGCTAATCTTTTCTTTCAAAATCTCCAAACAGTTAGATGCAAATTTCACAAAGTTCAGAGACTTCGAACAACAACTTTCTGCAATTCTATGATGAAGTTTCTAAATTCAAATTTAACTGTATTACGCAATATACTAACCCAGCAAGTAGTCATGCAAGCAAACTCTGTGCACTCCTGGATAAACGCATTGACTTGGCTGTCTCTACTAGATCCAAACAAAATGAGAAGTTTAACAGTAAATCAGTCTGATGGTCCACATATATAAATAAGAAATAAAAGAAAAATGCTTAAACTATGTAGCAAAACAAGAAACCCTCAAATTAAGATTAACAATTACAAGTCCTTCTTAAGCTATATTAGGAAACTAAGGAGTAACACCTAGCTTTGCTCAGAACTTATCCATGATGGAACTACCTACTCAGATCTGGTAGATATAGCCAACATAATAGCAAAGAAATTCAGTGCAAGTTTCACCTCCTGAAACAGCTATAAACCCCATTTATCCCACAGAATCTGTAATATCTCATCATAAGCAAAGGCAGTTGCTAAAGGTACTCTCCAAAGCAAAATACATCATCCATGGGGGTCTAATAATATACCTGGTTTTGTAATAAACACTACAAAATATGCCCTGTTTGACATGCTCCTTCAGCTGTTCATCTTAAACCGAACAACTGGGTCCCTTAAGTATGGCACACAACTGTTGTGATATCTCTTCACAAAGGTGGCCCTACCACTGATCCCATCTAGCTTCATTAGCATGACTAGTCTTATCCACAGAGCCATGAAACATATCAAAAATCTGCTAAGGCTAGATCCCCAGCAGTTCACCATTAAGGGTTGATCCTATCTAATGATTCTGGTCAACTTCTTTGAGAGTGTAACTCAAGCCGTGGGCATGCTGTCCATACAGCTTAGCCTTAACTCGACCTAGCTAAGGCTTCTGACACCATACTGCATGCTGACATAGTTTTAATTCACAGACAGTAAGTGGTTCACTGACATGACTCCTGTAATGAGACCTGTAGACATTATACTGACCCCTAGCAGTGTAAAAAGGCAAAAGGACACCTCAGTAAATTACGTGGCTTCTGTGAATTGAAAGACAAAAGAGTACAATGTCTGTATGTTGTAACTTATCACTGCTGGGTCCCTTATGTTTTTCTAGCTGGTAATTTCACACCAAATGCTGCAGCCAAACCCCCTACCCTGTACCAGTTCAAACAAACAAGGAAGCCAGCACAGCCTCCACCCTGAAAGACTCGAGCTGAAAGTCCATATGGACAGACTTAATATAAATCCTTTTTGAGCTTTGAGTCTTCTTGTTTGGATGATTATAATACTTACAGGTCCACCTTGCAAAGAGCAGCTTTGCTGAAGGGCACGAGACTTTACTGTTAACTGGAGAGCCTCACTACTGCTTTCCAAAGCCTGAACCTGTTCCAGCTGTTTTTACAGATTGTTTCTGGTGATACTGTGGGAGCAGAGTGCAATACAGCTCTGCACAGCCTCGCTTCACTTGGCTGTGCTTCACTCCCTTTTACTGCCCCAATCTACCCACCCCTATATATCATTTCCTGTATACTTGTCTGGTCCAACACGATTTTAGCAATCTATCATGCACCACAAATTCTAACCCTTCCCTTTTCGATAAACTTAGCTTTGCAAATTCTCAGTCTCTTTTCAGACTTATCAAGCAAATAAGAAATCCTCCTAAACAATTCTTTAGAAATGGTTCCATCAGTCTTGACAGTAACAGTATCATAGAAAGTAATCCTTTCCCACAGCATCTTCCCCCAGTCAGAAACATTGCACACACCCATTTAAAGAATGTCACTATTCACCATTCTGTTTGTCTTCTCATTTGTTTTTGACTGCTTGCATTATGTTATCTAAAGTAAGAACATCTCTACTCCCAAACCCTCCACAGTAGAACCTAACATATTTCATGACAGACCATCTTGCTTGTAAAAGTATACCATATTCTTGACATTAGTAAACATACCTGCTTGTGTTGCACATTATTAAGCACTTAAGAAGAGTATCCTAATTTAATTTAAAAAAAATCACTCTTACTATTGTCCACTTCTATTTGACGATATTTGAGTTAAATACATAAAATACTGCCTTTGCGCCTGTCATTCACGAGGCTAATTCTGCTACCTCTAATACCTTAGCCTACTTTACAAGGCTAATTCTGCTACCTCCAATACCTTAGCCTACTTTACCTCCAGCTGTACTCCCTTCAACATTGCTCTGACTCTGCTGACCTATATCAACTTGCACTCTGTTTTAATTTGTATGACAGAATTTATTATTTTTATTTTGACTTTTGATTTCAGACATTCTGTGCATAGCTAATAACTCCATGCTTTTCATCGCTGTTCATATATACATAGTCTCTCTGATTTTATTTTTTTATTTTGTGTACACTTTGTAATTAGTATTTCTAACCTCACAATAGTCTTTGTAATTAATATTTCTACTTGTTTACAGTCCCTGTATACTATTGTTTGTATTCAGTACTGTCTTCTGTATTTATTAATTATAATTAATATAATCTTTGTTACTGCTTATGGAGCTTTTTTCCCCAGACCTCCGCTGAAAATGGGCTTCTGGCCCAGTCGGACATAACCCGGTTAACAAATATAATTTTAATTAATAAATAAATAAATAAATCCAGGGCCAGTTACCACCACTAATTCATAAACTCATCTGTCCCTTCTTCCCTCATTCCACACACGCCCGTGGTTTCTCCACAAATTTTCTATAACTCTTATCAGTGCATGTAGACAGAATAATAATTGGAGGCAATTTGAACTATATGATAAAATCATAGCCATTACCGAAACATGGCTCAAGCCAATCTGTAATTCCCTGTACAATAATGCAAAAATGTTTAATCTTTGACAGAAAGTCTACAGCTAGACAAGGGTGAAGGTTTGCACTCTTGGTAGACAACACTACTAGCCTTAGCCCTACCATTATAGCCACAGCTGTCAGTAGCTGTGACAAAGAACCTAACTTGGTTGTAATACAAATGCAGCTTGGATCTCATACCAAGTTATTCATAGTTGTCCTCTACATCCCATCCTCCCTTTCTGTCTCTGCTGTACAAACCATGATTAGCACAGTATCCAAATATATCAAGTCTAAGAAGACTATTAGACTAGGTTATGTTAATGTAGGCTGACAACTGACAAGACTTGCTGCTTCCTTCATTCTCACACAAATTGTCAGTCAGGGTACAAGGCCTACACTAGCAGGTAACAGGACTTCTACTTTAGTTCAACTTTTACCAGCATCCCAGTCAAAGTTCAATCCCTGCAAGTGCTACTTAACACATTTAGTGATCACTGCTCATTTATTTCCATCTGGTCTTTCAAGGGTCATAAACTTCCTAATGTTAGCAATCTAATGTTAGTTCCACTACAAATTCCTTGATACTTGAATGTAGTCTCATTAACTGCAATACCCTGTGCAGCTGCAATTGTGTAATATCTGCCTACTCTACCTTCATTAATCATCTCACTGCTGTACAAGACAGGCTGATGTTCATCGTGCATACAGCTGCAGTCATAACAGATGGGTTCTCCTGCCGTCAGGCGGGTCCTCGGTCGGCCGAATTCCAAAGTCTAGGTCCAGCGTCGGTTGTCGTCGCTTCTACCCTGACATCAGTGCGACAAGGGTATAAAAGAACCAGCTGACGCCATTTTCCCAGTCTTTCTTGCCGCACGGTGCCCGAAGCAGAAGCAGTTCGCAAGTGCCGGTTGGCCAGCTCCTGAAATTACGAAAATTTTGCAACCGAAGTCTTCTTGAAAGCTAAGTACCCCGTTGGGGAAACTTTTCTTGCCTCAGACCGATGCCAGACAAAGTTAATAATTGTATTTCATGTGGGAAGCAAATACCGCATAAGGATTTCCATTCCCTCTGTATTCCTTGTTTAGGCCCAGACCACGACGTCTCGGTCTGTCGTTTTTGTGCTACATTCAACAAACGCACCATTAAGCGTCGGGTGGAGTTCGCCCAGCATTATTTTGGCAAAAAATGTAACTGTATTATGTCGTCGGATACTCCGACTCCAGTTTTGTCTAAAAAGTGCAAAGATAAGGACCGACACACGAGGTCCGCGGCCTCTACCGACACCACGCCAAAGTCAACTACAGGTGGTCCGGTTCTCAGCGAGGCACCTACGCAGCCCCTGACTACCGACGACACTTCATTGGCGGTGTCTTCTGTGCCCGATCGCAGGCTCCTCGGCCCACACCCCGACTACAGATACCGAAGCCACTCTTGGTGGTGAATCTCAAAATGTGGACAGTTCTGCCTCCTCTCAAAGTGTCTTCAGACCTTCCTCTTCTTTTTACATCAAGGCTTTCACTAAGTCTAAAGCAGCCATGCATTCTAAGAGACAAGCTACACAGGGCCCATCTCCAGGCCCCATACCTAAAAAACAGATGCTTAAAATGGCTGAGGATTTAATTACTCTTATCAGGGGTTGTCAACCCCGGACAAAAGGCCCAGAGTGGAGGAAGAATCCCCCTCCTCTGATCAGGGCTCCATTATATCAGAGCACTCTGATGAACAGGAACATTCTTACTCCCCTTTTGAAGATTCTGATGCAGAGGAGTCCATTCCCTCTGTATCCCCCCCAGAGGATTACTCATTTGGGGAAACCTTGCATACCTTAAGGGAACACTTCCACTGGGAAGGCCAAGTGTATTCAGATTCCAAGAAAAGGCTTAGGGAATTTCTCTTGCTACCTCAGCACAGGCCTCTGGCTATACCTCCTGTCTTGGACATACTAGATGATGTGTACTCGGAGGCCTGCCTTAACCCGGATTCTTTACCTCCAGCCCCAGTCAAGCCTGACAGGTACTACCGGGTTCCTGACTCACACCAATTTCTATACAAAAGCCATGCTGCTGACCCAGAAACTATCTCACAGGGCCCCAAGGGAATTAAGGCCTCCACTGCTAAAAATCCATTACCTTCCGAGAGAGATTCCAGATCCTTAGAAAGGTGGGGAAAAAAGGTATACCTCGGCCACCTTAACCATGAGGGCATTAAGCTGCCAGTTCCATATGCTAAAGTACCAATAGTTTCTGTTATCACAATTGAGAAGTAAAATGTCACAACCTGAACAACCAGACTTGAAGGAGTTGCAGGATTTGATGCATAGTGCAGAACAAGTGGGTAAACATACCTTACAATGTGGTTTTGATGCTCTAGAGGCCTCATGTAGAGCTGCTGTTACAGGATCAGCCATACGTAGACATGCCTGGCTCAAGGAACAAACCTTACCAGATCATGTCAAAGCTAAATTACTAGATGCCCCTCTACAAAAGGATGTATTATTTGGTGCTAATGCTGAGGAGGTATTAAGGAAAATGGAGGAAAAGGCTAAATCAATGCAAACAGTGAAAGATTTTCTACAGGTACAACCCCCACGTTAGTAGAAATTGGCTTTCCAAAAATTGGTCCTTTCCAGCCACGGACAGACCCCAAAGAGGTAGATACAGGCGCCCGAGGGGCAGAGGGCAATCCCAAGGATCGTTTAGAGGCAGACAATGGCAAGCTCCTGCACAAAGAGGTGGTGGGGATAGTTCACAGCCATTCAGAAAGCAAGCCCAATGACTTTCCCCTTTGCATGCCAAGCAAGGCTCAAATGGCAGCACCTTTAGGCAGAAAACTGGCATTATTTTCAAAAAATTGGCATATTGTCGCAAAAGACAAATGGATCCTGGACATTATAAACAGTGGCTACAGATTCCATTTTCACACCCTTCCAAAAATGAGAGGCATGCCAAACCTGCCACACAATCAAAGGGCAGAGGCGCAAAGACAAATTTCAGATATCATAGACATGAAAGCTATTCAAGAGGTACCTACTCACGAACAAGGTCAAGGTTTTTATTCCAGATTATTCCTGGTACCAAGGAAGGGAAAAGATTGGAGACCTATTTTGGACCTATCCATCCTAAACACATTTTTACTCGTACCAAAATTCAAGATGCTCACTTTACAGCGGCTTCTTCCTATGCTGGGCAAGGAGTCTTGGCTGGTAACATTGGACCTCAAGGAGGCATACCTGCATGTCCCAATCAGACAAAATTGCAGAAGATACCTCAGATTTCTTGCAGGTTCAACCCTTTATCAATTCTCTGCATTGCCCTTTGGCTTATCTACTGTGCCCAGAGTATTCACGAAATGCCTGGCATCAGTAATTGTGTACTGCAGACTTCAAGGGATACAAATATACCCCTATTTGGACGACTGCCTGATCCAAGCGGACAGCAAGCACATACTTCTGAAACATCTGGCTTATGTAATAATGTTGTTGAATTCTCTGGGATACACAGTCAACAAAAAGAAATCAAGGCTAATACCCTCTCGGAAAATAATTTTCCTGGGTGCCAACTTGGACACAAACACCCGGATGGCCTACCTCACGCCAGAGAAGCAGGGGCAACTAACTCAATACTTCAGAACACTAGCAAATTTTACCAGGCTGACTGCAAGGAAAATCCTGCAGGCTCTGGGATTCATGGCATCTTGCATCTTACTAATCCCATGTGCAAAGCTGCATATGAGGAAACTTCAATGGTACCTGAAAAACCTATGGTCTCAACACAGCCACAGTTTGGAAACAATAATAAATACCACTAATTCCATGTCTTCAAAAGCAATTTCTGTGGTGGGCTCAAGCATGCCAAACAAACACAGGTCTCCCATTCAGCAAGCCTCAAGCAAATCAAGTCATCACAACAGATGCCTCGGACTACGCCTGGGGGGTGCACATGACAGATCGGTGCATTCAGGGCAAATGGTCCCAAAAAGAAAAGCACCTTCACATCAATCAAAAGGAAATGCTAGCAGTAATAAATGCTATTATAGCTTTCAAAGACCTGCAACCAGGTCAACTATTGATAAGGACGGACAACACCACAGTAATGTGGTACATAAACAAACTGGGAGGAACCCATTCATACCCCCTATGCAGGATGGCCATGTCACTTTGGAACATGGCTCTGGACTTACAAATCGAACTTCAAGCACAGTACTTGCCAGGCAAGGAAAACACGCTGGCAGACAACCTAAGCAGAACTATGACAGATCCACACGAATGGAAGTTGCATCCTCAAGTTTTTACAGAGATAATTCAAGCATGGGGAAGGCCAGACATAGATCTCTTTGCCTCCCACAAAAATCACCAATTGACAAAATTCTGCTCAAGGATTTTTAATCCAAAGGCCTGGAGAGTGGACGCTCTCTCTTTCAGTTGGACATCAATCACAGTTTATGCCTTCCCACCTCTTCCTCTGCTGCCCAAAGTTCTATTAAAAACCAGAGCAGACAGACCAAAGATGATTCTCATTGCTCCAGACTGGCCAAGACAACACTGGTACCCACTCCTGAGGAGCCTGACACATTCCCCACCATGGACCCTGCCTCTAATGCCTCTTCTTCTGACTCAGCACAGCTTCAAAACTCTTCACAGTCAGCTAAAAACACTCAATCTAGCCGCATGGAAGATTCCTTAGCATCACAACAGACCCTACTCTCCAAGGAGGTGCAGGATGTCATTTTGGAGGCCAGAAGGCCGTCTACTAGAAAAGCTTACTCCGCAAAATGGAAACGTTTTTGTGTCTGGAATGAGAAAAAGGGCCAGGATCCTGGAAAACTGAATTTACCTCAAATATTACAGTATCTAGCTGAGCTGCTAAGCAGTGGACTTTCATTCTCCTCCATCAAAATCCATGCCTCAGCCATTTCTGCAGAATACAACACTGATCCACCTTTATTCTCTCACCCCCTCTTAAGACAGTTCCTCAGAGGGGCTAAGAATCTAAAACCCCCAAGGAAACAACCAATACCTGCTTAGGATCTCAATTTCATTCTAGAAAAGCTGACCTTGCCTACTTTTGAGCCAGCTTCCTCAACAGATTTGCAATACTTGTCCTGGAAAACAGCTTTCCTTCTGGCTAATACCTCGGCTCGTAGGGTATCGGAACTACAAGCTCTCATGGCTGTGCAGCCTTTTATCATCTTCCATCAGGACAGAGTTTCCTTACGAACCAACCTGTCCTTTATGCCAAAAGTGGTATCCAGGGTAGCTTTGAATCAGGCTATACACTTACCTACCTTTTATCCTAATCCTCAAAACAAAGGGGAGAGATTACTGCATTCCTTGGACATCCACAGACAACTGCGTTATTATTTGGACAGAACAAAGCCTTTCAGAAAATCAGAACAGCTCTTTGTGTCCTATGCTATAGGAGCTCAAGGGAAGCCAATTTCCAAACAGACAATCTCAAAATGGATAGCCCACTGCATATGCTTTTATTATTCTTTTCGTGGCAAAACTGTACCTACAGGCATCAGATCTCACTCCACAACGGCCACAGCTACCTCTGCAGCTTTTCTCAGAGGAGTTCCTACCAAAGATATTTTGGAAGCAGCCACTTGGAGTTCTGTGCATACCTTCTCCAAGCACTACCACCTTCCATTATACTCCAAATCTAGAGCAGGCTTTGCCACTGCAGTCTTGCAGGGCATTCTGGCTCCTCCTAGTTCCACCTAGTGCCTACCACCCCTTTCTTAGCTTTGGGATTCTACCCATCTGTTATGACTGCAGCTGTATGCACAATGAACATAGTACAGTTTTGTACCTACCATAAATGTAGATGTTCGAGTGCTAATACAGCTGCAGTCCAGGTTTCCCTCCCTCCTTCCCCTCTTGGGACAGGCCTATTGGCTAACACCTCCTCATACAACCTGATTGGGGTATTCATTCATGATGTATTTGCTTGCACTGCTGTATTTTGATTATATGGCATTGCTTTATTACACAAATTTATGTATTGCCTTCCTTCTGGGGGCACCTGACATCTGGGGCAAGAAAAACTGAAGAAAATGGCGTCGGCTGGTTCTTTTATACCCCTGTCGCACTGACGTCAGGGAAGAAGCGACGACAACCGACGCCGGACCTAGACTTTGGAATTCGGCCAACCGAGGACCCACCTGACGGCAGGAGAACCCATCTGTTATGACTGCAGCTGTATTAGCACTTGAACATCTATATTTATGGTAGGTACAAAACTGTACTTTTCCTGTTAAGAAACTTGCGTTGAGAGACTATTATGTCCCCCTAACTCTCACCGGAATTGAAGTAGCTAATCAAGACCTGTGATGCAGCTTGGAACCGTTGGAAAGCTGATCCTACCAGTAACAGTAAACATAATGAATACCTCAAGTTACAAAAAGAGGTCGGACTTTGTATTTGTACACACGGAGTAACCTGTTTCAGGGAGTTGCAAACAAAAAAAAGCTAAAACAACCCAAATAGTTCTGGAGCAAAATCCATCACTTCTGCAACACTAATGTATTGTCAAAACAACCACAATAGGAAGGACATTGATACATGAATTACAAAAAAATATATATATATATATATATATATATATATATATATATATATATATAAATCAATCCTCTCAGTCCCAATTCTGCACTTATTCACAGGCTGAAAGGTAAGTATTAGGCAGTTAATCTGCAATCCATTTTAAGCCTAGCCAAAAAAAAAATCCCTCTAGCCTCAAGGAGGGCAAGACAGTATAGTTTGGTGGAGAATTTGAGGTTACCCATACAGTTATATGGGTTTACCTTGAAGGTGGCAGGATGTGATTTTTCTTGATGTGTAATGGAAGCTTGCTTCAGAAGTGAAGAATACATTGGAGTACGAATCTATCACACCAGTGTGTCTTATCTGCTGATGAAGATGTTCCTTTAACAGAGTATCTGAAGTAGTATTTATTCCGCATAGAAATAGGAGGTCAAATTGGGTTGAATCTTCCATGGTACGAAAGACTAGACGTAAATCTCCACAGAGGGGTCTGTAAGAGACTGAGTATAGAGAAAGGGCTGCCATTCTCTCTTGATAATAATCCACTATCTACTCCTTTAATCTCTGCACAAGTATTTGTAATATCCACCTTTATACCCAAGGAAGATTTTTAAGACCCAGGTTAAGGATCTTCTTAATAATCTGGACTGCAGCTGTAATCTCTGCTTCCACACACTTCTTACAAAAACTACCAAGGATTGGAAGTCCCACTTCTTACTAGTTCAATTACATTCATATATAAGCTGTCTCTGATTTGTCCTTATGCCACACAGCTGAAAACATGCAACAGTAATCCCTTTAGCTAGGGTTTCCTCCCCAAGCCGCAGCAGCTATCATCTTATAGTCAGTCTGTGTCCTCTTACTAAAATATTTGTATCTACAGCCATTTCTTAGAATGCATCGCCAACTATGATAGTCTTTCAGAGAGCCAATATTTTTGACTTAAATACAACACCCAGACTGCACTATATACTCTTAACTTAATTTATAATAATGTAAATCCAGCCCTGCTATAATGGCAGCCATTTTTCTGAATATGAAACAGGCCTTTGAAACAATTGATCACACACTGCTCCTTATTACATTTATATCTACAGTCTTCTCTCCAGAAGTCACATCCTGGTTCAGAAATTACCTCACAGGATCCACATTTTGAGTTATGGGTACTGGGTCAAAATCCTCAACTGGGGTGATGCACTCATATTCTGTATTCTCCAAGGATCAGTCTTGGGGCTATTGCTTTTTTCACTTTTCATTAATGGCATTCCTTGGGAACTCTAATAAATGCAGGTGTGTACCCAAGAAGACTGAATGCTGTAATTAAATCAAAAGGTGCTTTGACAAAGTATTAGTTTAAGGGTGTGCGCACTTATGCAACCAGCTTATTGTACATTTTTTATTTTTTATATTTTTTCCCCCAACAGATTTGTTTATTTTTCAATTGAGTTGTACAGGTTATAGGTCACATTAAAGGTGGGAAAAGTTTTGAAATTATTTATTGTGGTCTCATTTTTTTAAATAACAAAAACCTGGCATTTTAACAGCAGTGTGTACACTTTTTATATCCACTGTATCTGTGTATCTTCTAAGTTTTTCCGCCTGTGCTGAAATTTTTAGTTTGTTGTTAGCGATGGTGCATGATAGAGCCTGGTCTGTTCTAATATTGCACATAGCTTTTGTCACATCTGTCTTTCTTAGTATTCTTGTTGATCTATTCCCTCTTCCTTAGTCTTCTAACAATTGCTTTTTAGTTTTCTCTATTCGATACTTCCATGATGGTATTCGATTTCTCCCCCTTCCTTTCCCTTGCTACCCTGTGTTCTTGTGGTATAACATTATCAGTTATTAATTTAGCACAGTAATATATTCTGTTTACTTCTATATGTCACATGGATCGCTGTGGACAGTCCTAATTACTGCATTTGTTTGTTTTATCAGACTTCTGACTTTTTGGGTTTTATTGACCTTCTGCAGTCTATTTCTCTTATTGATCTTAATTTATCTATCCATGTCTATTGCGTCAAGTAACTCTTCTCTTACCTCATTTTTTTCCAAACTGAGGGCACATCCCTTGCTTTCCATTTCCTGTGGGCATTCTGTAGAAAGTTCTGTAACATCTTCCTGTAGCATCTTCTCTTCAATTTCATCCTGTGCCATCAGTTGCTCTGTCATATGGGAACTCACTGGCCTGTCACTCCTCAACATTGACTGCATCAGAGTTTCCACAATTTCCTGTTCCTTTCCTTGCTGTCTAGCTTCAAGTAAACGTTTATTCTGGTTTTCTGTGGAAGGCTGCAAAATATATTGATATGGCACCTTGACCAATTGCTTCCTGTTCCACTGGTTTCCTCTTAATTTGGATATCCATTATGCATTTAAAATTTTTACACTGAATCCTTCACTTTGCAGGTACTCGTTAACCTCAATTTCTATCTCTTTAACATCTCCATTACTAATCTCCTTTTCTGCTTTTCCTCTGTCTTCTTATTTTTTGTATTGTAAAGTTTTCCATGTCTGAATTCCTTTGCCTGTATTTCTCTCCAAATATATTTGGTGCTGCTCTTTTTGTATTGGTTAGTTTTGCTTTCTCCTTTGCATAAATATTACACCATATTAAATCTCTCTTTCTTTCCCATGTCTGTATTTCTTCAGATGCCGCCTGATTTTCTTGTTCTCCTTACTATGGGGACTTGCTCCATCATGCTGTGATGTAACCTGTGTTAGACCTTCTACACAGAATCCTTTACTTCGCAGGCACTCCATAACTTCAACTTCTATTTTTTTTAACTTCCACTTTACTTCATAGGTTCATAGGTTGGTACTAGGCTATTGATCCTAGGGCCTATACAAGCCTAGCCATAACAATTGCCTGGCTATCTATTCCCACACTATTTACTTCCCTCGACCCCTGTCTAGCAGGACGACTTACGTGATCCCTGGGGTGAATTTCCTTTCTCCCATCCAGTCATCAAGGTTCCTTTTGAAGAGGGCCAAAGAAGTGCTCTGCTTGACATGTATGGGCAGTCTATTCCAGAGTCTGGGGAGTCTCTGGGTCAGGAACCTATCCCTCCAGCATGTTTTGTTTATTGTGATGACAAGGTTTAGATCCCTGGAGCCGTGTGGCTCTGAGGGATTGGGATTTGACATGGCCTTGTATGTTAGGCAGAGATTGCCTCTGAGTAGACGATATGCGACAGAGTATAGCTGGAGTTTAAGGCGGTCAGCGTAGGGCATCTGCTTTAGGCCTGTGATTCTTTTAGTGAGGTATTTTTGCAGCTTTTCCAGTTGTTGCAGATGTTTTGAGAGGTACATACCAAATGGGGCATTGTATTCTATAATGGGTCTAATGAGAGATGAGTACAGTGGGACAATGACCTGCTTTTTTCTGGATGAATCTTCTTTTCTACATTCCATCTTTGTGATATTTTTTTTATTGTGAAATTTTGCATATCCGGATGCCTTTACCTGTATTACTCTTCAAATATTTTTGGGGTTGCCTTCTTTATATTGATTAATTTGGCTTTCCCCTTTGCATAAATATTGCACCGTATCAAATCTGTCTTTCTTTCCCATGTCCATATTTCTTTTTTATACTTTTCAAATATCTCTATGTTTTGTTATTTTCACACTTACTCAGATGCTTCTTTTTCCAAACAGATCAAAGTTTCTTGATCTATATAATGTTTTTCACAAATCTGTTGTATTAATGGATGCAAGTTTTTATTTGAAACTTCTAAGTTTTTCTTGTGGAAGTATTTTTCTTTCATCTAATTTCTCTCTTAATCGTTTTGTATATCTTGTGTCTGGAAATTCTGGGCTTTTTGCATAATAGTAACAATACGTAATTTCTTTCTTGTCCTCAGTAGTCCACTCTGTCATCTTTATGGCTCTTCTTTGGCCTATCAGTTTTTGTGATTTTTGTGGACTGCTACTTCCTTCTACAACAGGGGGGCCATCCTCCCCCTGGGGCTGACCTGCCCCATTCTAGGAATGTTTCCATATTTTGAGGACTCTATACTGCAATTTTTTCCAGTCCTGTCATCAGTGTGCCTACCAAGATTGGACACTTTTTTCCCTGGGTCTTGTGCACCCAGCTATCTCTTTTAATTTTTGACCTACTTCTGTCCATGTTATATGCTGTATAAATACAGTCTCTATATCAGTGTCACCTTGGTGAGATTTTATGAAAACAGGGTCCACCTTGCAAAAGTACTCAGCAAGACTTGAGGATGAATCAAATTTCAACACTACTACTGTTCTTTGCTTACTGACCTTTCATCTCTCCATTCAGACACCCTTGTTATGACTTTCCTGTTGTTCCATAAAAATGAGGTAAAGTGTGTGGGTGAGTACTGGCAAGGAGTAAATGGCTGCTGGACCCAGCTGCCTTGTATATTTTGTGATACTATGATTCTCTATAGCCCTTTTTAATTCTTGACTAAGAAAGCTCTGTTATGACATTGATGAACATTAATCTTTTATTGGAAGTGTCCTGACATTCCTGATGAGATGGATGTTTGTCATGCCTGAGGGAGAAAGGGTACTGAGCTCTGAACTTTGGCCAGAGGTTGGTCCTTCTACTGCTGAAATCTCATTAGTCAGGACAACTGCAACAGCAGGGTGACGCAGTAGAGCAGCTGTTAACCTTGTCACCTCACAGCAAGAGGTTCTCCGGTTCAATTCTTGGCTGGGGTGCCTTCTGTGAAGAGTTTGCATGTTCTTCCTGTGTTCACATGGGTTTCCTCCAGGTACTCTGGTTTCTTCCCACATTCTAAAGGCATGCATCTGGAGCGTTTCTCCCCGGACCTCCACTGAAAATAGGCGCTGTCCTAGTTGGACTTTCCTAGTCAGCAAATATTAAATAAAATAAAAATAAAAATGGCGATCTACTCAAACATCTACTATTATAGGAAGTTCTTACACAATTATACTTTCTCTGTATTATGAAGGAATTTGGGTTTGCTCATATGGCTACCTCCCCTACCCATAGATATAGGCATGCTTTGCTTAATCTTCCAAGTCATTATGGAGTGATAATGAACCTTAAGGTATAACTTATCACTTAGTTGGGTCACTTGATTATTTTGATTCATGGTTGACCAACCCTGTGACTTGGACTTAGTGCAATGCAGTGGCATGGTCCAGTCACAGTGGATATCTGTCTTCAGGACTGTCGAGCACATAATTAAGATGAATTGCTGGAGACCTATAATTAGGCTTAAACCTCCTCATTAACACCTTGGTCCTAAGTTATGTGCATACAGTCCATCTGGTTCAACATGAGTTTTTGTTTGACTTGGACGAAATTGAGACTAACAGAAGGATGGAATTGAAAGGGCAATGCTCGGGTCTGCTTGAGGGCAGGCTTGCTCTGTGTAATTACACTTTGTTCTACTTGGCTGAGATGTTCAGGAAGAGGTCTGAGAACTTATTTGGGGAGTTTTCAGCAGCAGCAACAAACTGACCTGCTACTGTTACCCGGATGGTGTGAAAGATGCGCCCCCAACCTCTTTCTCCACCCAGAAGGCATTAGCTTGCAAGGAATGTAAATCTGCAGCTGAGTACTTTGCCTCCAGGCTTGTTCTGATCAGGTCTGGGTCTCTTAAAGTACTCACTAAAGTGTCATCAGTGGCCCTAAGACATTGAGACCATCCTTGTCTGTATAAGTTTTGTATAATCAGTTACAGTGATTTGTCTGTCTAGTGTTTCCAGGGCGTATATTGCTGCCTGTGGACTGGAACTTTGCCCTAACTTGTTTTGAGGTACTAGGTCCAGTCCTGTACTAGATTACCTTCATGTTTGTGTTTTCTTTGCCATTCAGGATATTTCAATTCAGGTAAATGGAACCTTGGTTATACTCTCAGTAAGTGGAGTTTTGCTTACGAGATGATAGTGCCTAGGAATTCTTTCCACTCTGGTTTTCCAGTTAGACACATCACTAAGATGGCTGTCACTACATCTTAAACAATCTGTGGTAAGGGAGCAGCTTCATTACTGTGTGCTAGTCTTTCATGATCTCTCACTGGCATTTGACATAGTGGATCGTTCCATTTTGTTGTTTGAACCATTGCTTTGGTATCTCTGGAGTAATCTTTCACTAGTTTGCCTCTTACCTGCCTGAGTAGTTAGAGAGTACAACTGATGTTCAAGCCCTTTTAACCTTAATCTGTTGACTGTGGTGTCATACGTGGTTCCATTCTGTGCTTTTATTTAGTCTTTTTCTCTTTGGGAGATGTTATTCAGTCAAGAGTATTACTGTTATAATTGTGAAGTACAGCTACACGTCTTGTTCTTCTGGAATCTTTTTCAGCTGTTAACTAATTAACAAAGAACTTGGAATGCACCCCTTCCTGAGTGGTAGATAATTGGCATAAACATAATGCCTACAAGATGGTGGCTAGTCATTCAAGCCACATTTTGGCTTTTTTCTTTCCCAGTTTTATCACCCAATACCATCTGGTGTAGAGCCAAAATATAATTTATGTCTAGAGTGCTTGAATGTGGTTACTGAATAACTTGCATTATAGCATCAGATCTCAGCAGATGTCCTATCTTGCTTCTAACTCGGGAACTTCACTGTCACCAAACACCTTATTCCACCCCTTAATTTCCCTGTGCTTAGCACATGCCTTAATCTCTTCCTGTCTGGACTACTGCTATATACCTGCGATTTTGGTTTCAAAGCTCAGTTACTTGTAGTTTGCACAGAATTGTGCAACCCAACTACTAAGTGGTGTCTTAGGTACCACCATCATATGCCAGTTCTGCATGTACTGCACTGCCATCTAGTTGGGCAAAGTATCACCCATAAAGTTTTCATTTTGTTCTACTTGGACCTACATGGCTTGGCTCCCTGCTGGACTTACTGTCTTGGTATCAGAGGACCAGATTGCTGTGCTCTACCTACAACATACTGTTAGTGGTTTTAGTGGTTCAGCTTGAATTGTCCAAGATGTTCTTCAAGTTTCACTGTTCCCGTCATCCCATTTGGGTTATCCCTGCCAGGGTAGCCCTCGGCCAGCCCGAATACCAGAGTGTTACTATTTCTGCGTCTGTTGCTGTCGCTCGAGGACTGACATCAGGTCATCAGTAGTATAAAGTAAGGCAGCTAACACCATTACATCAGTCTTTCTTGCCATGGAGCCCAAAGCAGAAGCAGTTCGCACAAGTGCCATTCTGCCGCTACCTGAGTTTTCGAATCCGAATTGAAGTTTCTTCTAAAGCTTAAGTACCCTGTTGGGAAGCCTTTCTTCTTGTACTAACCAATGTCAGAAAAAGTTAACAGTTGTCTTGCCTGTGGAAAGAAAATACCACACCGAGGCTTCCACTCTTACTGCGTCACTTGTTTAGGCCCAGACAATGACATCCCCTGTTGTCACTTCTGTGCTTTCTTCAATGCAAGAACTATCCATTGTCGAGCCCTTATTGTAGCCAGATATTTTCGTTTACATTCTTCGAATTTCGTTATGGCTTCGGTAAGCCTTCCGACAGCAGATCTTCCGAAAAAACATAAAGATAAAGACAGAGAAGACCACACAGGTCCAAACCTACCGACGACACTTCCGTTAAGCTACTCGTCAGTTCTCCGGTACTCAGGTGCTTTCGCAACCCCTGATGCCCGCCTCTTTTGATTCACAGGCCATTACCGAGACCCTTTTGGAGTCTGGTATGCTGCAAAACTCTTCTTCGACTAAGGATCCTGCAGTTGTCTCCGTCTTGGATGGATCCGGAGCCGCTGAGCAGGCACTGGCTACCGAGGAAGTCCTTTGCACTACCGAATCTCACCACAAACTGACATCTTCTTTCGCGACTACCATTCTTTCAAAACAACTGAGTTTCTTAGGTCCAGGGTTCGAACCACACCCAAGAAACCGACGACCCACTTTCAGTCGCCTGCTACCTTGCCTCATTCACAAACGCTTAAAATGGCGGAAGACCTTATCATGCTGATCAGGGGAAGCCAGGCTACCCCCTCAAAAAGGAAACGAGATCTGTCCCCTGTAGTTTTGTCTGAACAAGAGTCAGGTGAATCAGATGCATTTGACTATGAAGACATGCAACCCCTCTCCACTTATAAGGATTCTGATGCAGAGGCCTCCATTCCTACAGCCTCTCCCCCAGAGGATTTTTCCTTTTGGGAAACCCTGCATACTTTAAGGGAGCATTTCCAATAGGAGAGTCAGGACTACCGTCAGTCTAAAAAGAGACTCTGGGAATTCTTAGATCTTCCGCAACACAGACCTTTGGCATTCCCCCCCTGTTCTTGGATGTTGTGGATGATCCAACAAGTGACCCTGGGGTCATTTCTCAAGGGCCAAAAAGGGATTAAAGCCACCTCTGTGAAGAATCCCACACCCTCAGACAGGGATTCCCGAGCATTGGACAGATGGGGTAAAAAGCTATACACCTCAACTACTCTTGCTATCAGGGGGTTAAATTGTCAGTTCCATATGCTGAAATTTCAACAAAATACCCTGGAACTCCTTAAATAAAAAATGTCTTCCCTTCCTGCTTAGGCAGAAGCTAAAGATTTGCAAGACTTGATGAATTCTACAAGCCAGGTAACTAAACACACTTTGCACTGTGGTTTTGATGCCCTAGAAGCTTCTTTCAGGGCATCAGTCACTGGATCTGTCATTAGAAGATATTCATGGCTTAAGGAACAACCCCTGCCAGACTATGTCAAATCTAAATTGTTGGATGCCCCCTTGCACAAAGATGACTTATTTGGCACTAAGGCAGAAGAGGTCTTAAAAAAGATGGAAGAAAAAGCAAAATCTATGCAAACAGTTAAGGATTTCTTACAAGTCCAGCCCCCTAGGTTTAGCAGGCATTGTCCCTCCAAGCACTGGTACTTTCCTGATGTCCTTCAAGGACGCATCTGCAGTCATCACATATGGGTTGTCCTGCCTCAGGCAGCCCTTCGGTCGGCCGGATTCCAAAGTCTGGGTCCGGCGTCGGCTGATGTCGCACTTTCCCCGACGTCAGAGCGCCTGGGGTATAAAAGCATCAGCCGACGCCATCTTCCTCGGTCTTTCTTGCCGTGTGGTGCCCGAAGCAGAAGCAGTTCGCAAGTGCCGGTCAGCCAGCTCCTGTAATTCAGCTACCGAAGACTTCAAAAAGCTAAGTACCCCGTTGGGGACTCTTTCTTGCCTCAGCCGATGTCAGATAAAGTTAATAATTGTTTAACTTGTGGGAAACAAATACCTCATAAGGATTTCCACTCTTACTGCCTACCCTGTCTAGGCCCAGACCACGACGTCTCGGCCTGTTCAGCCTGTGCTTCCTTCAACCGACGCACTCTTAGACGTCGGGCGGAGTTTGCAGAGGAATTTTTTGGGGCTAGTTTTTCATATAAGATGCCGTCGGAGACTCCGACTTCTCATTTAGTTAAGAAACGGAAGGACAAGGACCGACACGCGGGCCGCGGTTTCGGCTGAAACCACGGCCAGGCCTACCGCGAGTGTCTCGGTCTCGGCTGAAACAGAGTCCTTGGTACTTCCAATTACCGAAACCGCTCAACCGACTACCTCGGTCCCGGAGGCCACGGCTGAGTCGGTTATTGAATTTCCAACAGAAACTGGTGTCCTGGAACCTTCCGACACCATTCCTTTAGACAAATCTACACCAGCACATGGTGCAGCCAGGCCTCCTGCATCCATGTCCATTAAGGCATTCTCCAGGGCTAAAGCTGCTAAACTCTCAAAAGTTTTGCCTCCCAAGGTAATCCCTCAGAGACCCACTACTGGTTCACAGATTCCAAGCTTAGCAGAGGATCTTATCTCCTTAATTAGGGGCTCTCAACCTCATCCGGACAGGGGCTCTCAACCTCCTCCAGACAAAAGGCCCAGGGTTGGGCCCTCTGATCCCCACTCCTCAGATGAGGCCTCTGATGGCTCTACTCTCTCGGACCACCAGGAGGAGGCTTTTTCGGCCTACGAGGATTCTGATGCAGAGGAATCTATTCCCTCAGCCTCTCCTCCTGAAGAGTTTTCCTTTGGGGAGACACTACACACCATGAGAGAGCATTTCCAATGGCAGGACCAGGAATTCTCTGATTCCAGGAAAAGATTAAGGACCTTTTTACATTTGCCTCAGCATAGGCCTTTAGCTATTCCTCCTGTTTTGAATGTCATTGATGATGTGTACTCTGACTCTAGTACAACCCCTGATTCTCTCCCTCCGGCTCCTGCCAAACCCAATAGGTACTACAGGGTCCTGGACTCACATCTTTACCTTTACAAGGCCCACTCTGCTGATCCAGAAACTATTTCCCAGGGCCCTAAAGGGGTTGCAGCTGCCACTGCTAAAAATCCTCTCCCCTCTGAAAGGGAGTCCAGAGCTTTAGAGATATGGGGTAAAAAAGTGTATACTTCTGCTACTCTTTCTATGAGGGCATTAAATTGTCAATTTCATATGATACAGTACCAAGAGTATTTGTTAGATGAATTGCATAAAAAACTGTCTTCACCTGATCCCCTAGACCGCAAGTCACTTCAGGATCTGGTACATAACTCGCAACAGGTTAGTAACCATTTTTTGCAATGTGGTTATGATGCATTGGAAGCTTCATGTAGGTCAGCTATGACTGGCGCAGTCATACGTAGGCATGCTTGGCTGAAGGAACAATCTCTGCCAGACCATGTTAAAGCAAAGCTGCTGGATGCTCCTCTGGAAAAGCAAAAGTTATTTGGCTCCACGGCTCAGGAGGTCCTAAAGAAATTTGAAGAAAAGGCAAAATCCGTACAAACAGCCAAGGATTTTCTCCAAGTACAACCACCAAGATTCAGCAGGAATTGACCTTTCAAGAATTGGTCCTTTCCAGACACAGAGAGGTTTCAGAGAGGCAAGAACAGGCATGCCAGAGGTAGAGGGCAAGCTAGAGGCTCCTACAGAGGACGTCAGTGGCAGCCTCCCAACCAGAGAGGTAATGCAGGACCTTCAACTGCTGCACAAGGACAGGCTCAATGACTTTACTTTGACACCGCCAGCCAGGGCTCAATTAGAAACACCTTTGGGCGGAAAGCTTTCTTTATTCTCAGAAAATTGGCACAGTATTACAAGGGTCAAATGGACATTACAAATAATAGACAAAGGATACAGGTTTCATTTCCACACATTACCAAAAAGAAAGGGCATGCCAGACCTGCCACCGAATCAAAGGGCAGAGGCTTTGAAACAAATTTCCAGCTTAATGCAAATGAAAGCTATAGAAAAGGTTCCTCTCTCAGAACAAGGCCAATGATTTTATTCCAGATAATTCCTTGTTCCAAGAAAAGAAAAACAATGGAGGCCTATTCTCGACTTGTCCGCACTGAATACTTATCTCATTGTGCCAAAATTCAAAATGCTGACTCTACAGCAGCTCCTTCCCATGCTGGGCAAGGGGTCTTGGCTGGTAACTCTAGACCTCAAGGAGGCATACCTGCATGTCCCTATCAGACAAAGTTGCAGAAGACATCTCAGATTTCTTGCAGGGTCAGAGCATTATCAATTCTCAGCATTGCCCTTTGGCTTATCTACTGCGCCCAGAGTATTCACGAAATGCCTGGCATCAGTAATTGCACACTGCAGACTTCAGGGGATTCAAATATACCCATATCTGGACGACTGCCTTATACAAGCGGACAGCCAACAAACTTTGGTAAAACACAGGCCTTGGGATATACAGTCAACTTTCACAAATCAAGACTTGTTCCATCCCAAAGAATAACCTTTCTGGGTGTAGATCTAGATACAACCACCCAAATGGCCTTCCTCACAGAAGAAAAACAAAATCAACTACCAGATTACTTCAAAAACCTGACAAGACAAACCTAGCTGACTGCAAGGGAAATCCTGCAGGCCCTGGGTTACATGGCTTCTTGCATCCTTCTGATTCCACAAGCAAGACTACATATGAGGAAACTACAATGGTACCTAAGGAGTTTATGGACTCAGTACAGTCACAGCCTGGAAACTTTGATACCACTCATTCCATGCCTTCAGAAGGAATTTCTGTGGTGGGCTCAAGCAAGCCAGTCAAACAGGGGTCTGTCTTTCAGCAAACCAATAGCCAGCCAAACCATTACAAAAGACGCTTCAGACCACGGATGGGGAGCGCACATGGAGGGCAGATGCATTCAAGGTCTATGGTCACAAAAAGAGCTACGCATGCACATAAACCAAAAGGAAATGCTGGCAGTGATACATGCAGTCGAAGCCTTCAAACCCTTTCTGCATCGTGGCCATCTGCTAATAAGGACAGACAACACCACGGTTAAGTGGTACATAAGCAAGGAGGCACCCATTCCTATCCTCTTTGCAGGCTGGCAATGAATCTATGGGAACTTTCCTTGAAACTCAATATACAGCTACAATCCCAGTTTGTGCCAGGGAAAGACAATATACTGGCAGACAGCTTAAGCAGAAATATCATGGATGCACACAAATGGATGCTGCACCCAGACATCTTTCTACAGATAACACAGTCATGGGGGAGGCCGGACTTAGATCTCTTTGCCTCCCCCCTCAATCATCAACTGAAGAAATTCTGCTCAAGGACATACCACCCATAAGCATGGAAAGTGGACGCCCTCTCTTTCAGCTGGAGAACTCTAACAGTGTATACATTTCCACCTCTCCCATTAATGACCAAGGTTTTACTGAAGATCAGGACAGAGCAGCCAAAAGTGATTCTGATAGCTCCGGACTGGCCAAGACAGCACTGGTACCCACTGTTAAAGAGCCTGTCATGCACAAAACCATGGCCTCTTCCTCTTTGGCCACTTCTACTGACACAGCACAATTACAAAACCCTGCATTCCAACCTGAAAATCTTGCAACTAACAGCCTGGAAAATACCTTGACTCCTCCTCAGGACAAGCTATCACAGAGAGTGAAAGATATTATTATGGAAGCTCGCCGGCCTTCCACAAGAAAGGCATATTCAGCAAAATGGAAAAGATTTCACTTTTGAAACACCACAAAGGGTCTAGATGCGACAGTGATGAACATGGCACATATCCTGGAATACTTGGCAGAAATGTTCCACAATGGTCTGTCTTACTCTTCCATTAAAATTCATGCTTCAGCAATTTCAGCAGAGTACAATACTGATCCACCTGTCTTCTCTCATCCTCTCCTAAGACAGTTTCTAAGAGGAATCAAAAACATCAATCCTCCAAGGAAACCACCTCTACCTACTTGGGACCTTAACTTCGTGTTGGAAAAACTAACACTGCCTCCCTTTGAACCAGCAGCATCTGCAGAACTACAGTTCCTGTCTTGGAAGACTGCTTTCCTTCTGGCCATAACCTCAGCAAGAAGAGTATCTGAGTTGCAGTCCCTTATGGCAGTACAGCCATTCCTTATTTTTCATCAGGACAGAGTTTCATTGAGAACCAATCCTACATTTATGCCAAAGGTAGTATCCAGGGTTTCATTAAATCAAGCTATTCACTTGCCAACCTTCTTTCCAAATCCACAAAACAAAGGGGAGAAACTTCTGCACACCCTGGACATACACAGACAGTTGCGCTACTACTTGGACAGAACTAAAGGTTACAGAAAACTGACCAGCTGTTGGTAGCATATGCTGCTGGTACACAAGGAAAAGCAATTTCCAAACAGACAATTTCAAAATGGATAGGGAATTGCATTCGTTTTTGTTACTCCTTTCATGGAAAAACTGTGCCAGCTAACATTAGACCTCATTCCACGAGAGCCATAGCCACCTCCACAGCCTTCTTAAGAGGGGTGGCTACCAAGGACATTTTAGAAGCTGCTACATGGAGCTCTGTGCATACATTTGCCAAGCATTACAATTTACCTTTATATTCCAGATCCAGAGCAGGCTTTGCTACGGCAGTCCTGCAGGGCATTTTAGCTACACCTTCCTTTACATAGTTCCTCCACCCCCAGATTGGCTATGGTATTCTACCCATATGTGATGACTGCAGATGCATCCTTGAAGGACATAGTACAGTTTTGTACCTACCATAAATGTAGATGTCCGATAGATATGCATCTGCAGTCAGGTTTACCCTCCCTCCTTCCCCTCTGTGGTATGTCTTGGGTACTTACCCCTCTTATAGCTAGCTGGGGGGATCTATTATGGTGTATTTGTTTTTATATTATTGTGCATGTTTGGATTTTTTAATGCATCTCTCCAAATTTAGCCTTCCTTAGAGGGCACCTGGCATCTGGGGCAAGAAAAACTGAGGAAGATGGCGTCGGCTGATGCTTTTATACCCCAGGCGCTCTGACGTTGGGGAAAGTGCGACATCAGCCGACGTCGGACCCAGACTTTGGAATCCGGCCGACCGAAGGGCTGCCTGAGGCAGGACAAACCCATATGTGATGACTGCAGATGCATACCTATCGGACATCTACATTTATGGTAGGTACAAAACTGTACTTTCCGAGTAAACCATCCCAGCCTAGGCCCCGTGGAAACAGACCCCCCCCCCAGACTGCAGACTACCTCCACTCCAAAACCAGGGAGTTCTAAGTCACGCCCTTATGGTAAGAACTCAGTGACTCACCACCTCCTCCTCCCTTCACTTACCCCTAGGAGGAAAACTCTCATTTCACTCAAGCACCTGGCCACCATAACCAAGGACCAATGAGTTCTGAACATTGTGTCTCAGGGATGCAAATTTTCCTTCCATACCCTTCCAACCCCAAAAGGGTTCCCAGATCTACTACCAAATCAGTGGGCAGAGTCTCAAAAACAAATCTTTTCCCTTCTCTCTATGAGAGCAGTAGAGCACGTTCCTGCAGAACAGATAAGCCAAGGCTTTTACTCCAGACTTTTTCTGGTGCCCAGAAAAGAGGGCACCTGGTACCCCATCCTCGATCTATCAATTCTAGACACTTTCCTTTTGATCCCAAAATTCAAAATGCTCACCCTCCAGCAGCTGCTACCCATGCTCTCCAAGGATGCTTGTCTAGCAGCCCTAGATCTAAAAGAGGCCTACCTCCACATTCCTATCAGGGAATCATAGAGAAAATATCTCCACTGCCTTTTGCAGACAAAGAAATATTCGGATTTACCCATACTTTGACTGCCTTATTCAGGCAGACAGCCAAGAAAAGCTGCTCAAGCCCCTGGCCTTTGTAAAGACACTACTAACCTCCCTAGGATACACAGTCAACGAAAAGAAATCCAAACAGGTGCCCACCCAAAGGATAATCTTTTTGGGAGCAAGTGTGGACACAGCATCCCAGATGGCATTCCTTACACCAGAGAAACAAATTTTCTGACAACCTATTTATCTCAACTAGCCACCAGGCCCCAGCTATCTGCAAGGAAGATCCTGCAAGCTCTGGGGTTCATGACATCTTCCATACCACTCATTCCATGTGCCAGACTGCACATTAGGGAACTTCAATGGTACCTAAAGAGCCTTTGGTGTCCACACACTCAAGACCTGGAAACTATTCTACCTATAATTCCTTGCCTCAGAAAGGAGTTTCTTTGGTGGGCAACAGCATGCTCCCACAACAAGGGACTGCCCTTTTCTCCACCCCCCTGCTGCCCAGACCCTCACCACAGACGCATCAGTCTACACTTGGAGAGCACACCTGGACGACAGGTGCATACAGGGCCAATGGAGATGTAGTTCCCCCAAGCAATAAACACACTCAGCATGACCATCTGTAACTGACATCTTTTGACCACATTTGGGGCACTTTTTGAATCCAGATTTTGATTTTTATTTTTCTTATGCTGTAGTTTTGTAATGCAGAAGCTAAGAAAATGCACAAAAAACAATGCCCAAAACCAACAACGGGCTTAATGCACACCTGTGTGTGTGTGTGTATATATATATATATATATATATATATATATATATATATATATATATATGAATCTAGAAATTCTGCAGACGAAACACTGTTCTAAATGCCTTAATGTAATAATAGGCTTGGAAACCCCCAAAAAGATTGTTAAACACCACTATATACAATCTACAAAGGAAACACGCTGTTGATTAAATTTTTAAAAGTAGTTTAACAACACTCTTAATAGGGTTCCTGTTAGAACGACAAAAACGCATTTTGTCGAATGCATTTTCATCAGCCCCTAAACAGCGTACAGGCAAAACAGCGAAGCGGCTGTTCAGCGATTTCTTTCCCTGGGAAAGAAGTCACTTGGCCGCTTCGTTACTTTGCCATATTCTGCAATGTAGTGTGGTCGCAGAGATTCCTTTATCCGGTATAGCTCTCGAACATAAATGTGCAACAGTTACTGACATTAGGGTTAGGGTGCGGGTTAAGGTAAGTGCATATGTTTTAAGCTGTTTACTTTTTTTTTTTTTTTTTTTTTTGTTAGATGTACGGTTGAGTTGAGTGCATATGTGTTTTCAGATGTTTACTTTTTTTGGGGGTGTAGAATTAGGGTTAAGGTAAGTGTTTTTTTTTGGTTAGAACAGCGATTTATTTACCTAGGAAAGAAATCGCTGTTCTGAGGTGTTGACATTTTCAGCTTTCGCTGAAGTAGGGTTGATTACACATTGTTCGCTGTTTTAAGCATTTGATGTTGTAATATAGACCCTCTTAATATACCAACAGCCAAGAGGGATAGGGGATGAAAAATAGACCTACAAAACAGCCGAAGGAAAATAGCAGCAGAAAATCCTGAACTAGTGCAGAAAAAACTCTAGATAAAGTCACTAAATAACACACTCTACCAATCCAGATTCTAAACGTTATAACTAACAGAGGAATAATGTAATACAGGCTATTGTAAGTAAATAAGAAAAATTTCACTAGCTAGAGCCTGGTGACACCCGATCTAGTTGCAGCTGCAAACGAGATCTGGGGAAACCACCAGTGCATCATGGGATAGGGAGTAGGCCACGAGCTTGTTGAAGACCTCGGACTGTTGCAGTTGGACGAGTTGGAGCCGAGGATCGGCCTCCGAACCCATCAGTTAGAATGAAGGCGAGATGAACAACTCATATGAAACGTTATGGTGAGTACATAACTTTTTTCTGTTTTATTTTTTCTACGTTTATTTATTTCCATTTTTATTGCTGTTCGTTTTTATGTCTCTGTGTTCTTAGCTACTGTTAAGGAGGAAAGCCCAAATTCCCATTTGCCCTAAAGCACTGTTTGGTTAAGTGACTTGCTCAAGGTCACACAGTAGGCAGTTGGCGGCTGAAGGAATCCAACCCAGTGCCACAGAAATTAGCACATTAACGGTTCAACCTTAATCTCCTGTACTAACTGCCAGGATTAATTAATGAACACTTGTTGATGCATTTAGCGTGAGAATGTAATAGTTTATACATCAGTATTTAGATAGTGAGGTGAGACATTGTGTGGTCAGTCTTTTCTGATGTTGTGACAGGAGTGTTCAGCTCCAAGAAAAATTTCAGGGGGTTATCCTTATCAGCAAAATCAACTGCAGAAACATAATCAAAATTGTGTCCTTGCCAAAATTAAACTACAAAAACATTTTGCATCAAAAGCTGTATAATTTGGTATTGTAAATGGTAAGGAGGCTATATCCAACTGCAAAGGTTTGTTAATTGGGTCTACTTTATTTACGCAAAAGCTTAAAACAGTGAATGCATATGTACTGAACCATATGCATCGGAAGTGCGAACCGTCGAAAACTGTAAACGGAAATCTCCATAGGTGGAGATTTCCGTTTACTTCAATGTAGTGCGATCTCGGAGTTGGCATATTTAAGTAGCGGGGGGTATGGGGGGTACAGGGGGACTTGCCCCCCTGCCTACAGCTGTTACATGTCATGTTTGTTTGTAGTTCCGTTTTTATTGTGTTTCGATGGTTTCGCGGTTCAATGCATATGGATCGATGCATATGCATTAGCTCTTTTAAGCTTTCAAGTAAATAAAGTAGACCCTTGTTAATTATACTTGCTTCAAAAAGTCAGCAACATACTGCAGCTTATTTACTTTATTGCATTATGCCTAGGTAACACTTGAATAAACTGCAAGTTGAAGTAGTGTGAGCATTGCAGTTGTGCTTTACACCATTTCTGCTGAAAGACCTTCTATGGAATATTGTTTAACTACTGGTGAAATTCTTGTACGTAAACATGATGATCTTCTCAAAGGTTTATTTATTATTAAGGTAAACTGACTGTTTCAGATTTTCTAAGCGTTTATTTTATTTCATCCAGGAAAGTGCATATTTTGTCTTCCAGAACCAATGAATTCCATCCATTCATTATCCATTTTTGTTGCAGAGTTATTTTTCTTCACTGTTTATTTTATTTCCATATGTTTGCTTTCAGTTCAAAGGATGACATGCATGATTCTCCCCTCGGCTCTATCTCCAGCAGTGACTATGAAAGTGTTTCGGTAACTACATGTAGTCTGTCGAGCACATACACGCCAAGGTAATAATCACACTTCACAATCATGTTTAATCTCATGTCATCACTATTAATGTGGGGTTCAAATCCAAGTAACCGTCTACCTGTTAATATCGGTAGTGCTTACAGTTCATTATGTTTTTCATATATTTGTATCACCTCTAAACCTTTATTTATAAATTCAGAGAATGAGTGCAAAGATCAAAAATAGATGCCTCCTAAAAAAAAAAAAAGGAATGATACAAGTCAGGCAAGTCTGCCTGCATGTCTGACAGAGGGTTTCTAAGGAAGTTGGTAGGCAATACCAGAATGGTATGAATTACTTAAAATCATGAGCTGTAGTTACTAGGAAGATTATGTTAATCAGAATATAAAGGGACTGTAATCTGCTGACATTAAACCGGAAGTGGATGACTAGAGTATGGCAGGAATATTAAAAGGATGTCAACTTGATCAAGGGCGGTCCTTTAATAAGATGGGTCCACCTTACTTACGATTTATGTAGTTTGATGTGAAAAGTTAAAAAATACAAGTAGGAGTAATACAATATTAAATTCTGAATTTTAAATATGTGGCTTATTAACACAGAAAACACTAAAAGTGCCGAGAAACATATTTATTAAGCATTTTCAACCATACAAGGTCTTTATCAGGTTTTATTTCATTTCTTTAACATTTTGAGGGCTTTGTGGATTAGTGAATTTGTAAGTATAAGAATATAGGAGATGATGTCATTTGGATCACAATGTTGTGTATAGAACGGAGGCTGTTCAAACTGCAGTTCCATTGTAGTATCAAAGATTGCATCATCTATTCATAAGAAATAAATGAGAGATGTCACCTATAAACAACATAATTTTAGAATTGTTAACAGATATGTATAATGTTTATATGTTGGTTGACAGAAGTTTGGCTGAAAGATCAGTTCAAAAAACAGGAGACTGTATTGATGTCAGCTTGCTGTTTTATTTGTTAAGAGACTGATGTTCTTTATGTTTCACTGTTGCAGTCATTACATTTGGGTAATCTGCTTGCAGGGTGCGCTCAGCTGACCTGATTAACAAAGTCTTGGGTCCTGCGTCGGTTGCTGTCCCTTCTTCCATGACGTCAGAGGTATAAAACATGCAGCCGATGCCATTACATCAGTCTTTCTTGCCGTGCGGTGCCCGAAGCAGAAGCAATTCACAAGTGCTGGTCGGCCGACTCCTGAAATTTTTGTTTCTGAGTTTCAGAACCGAAGTCTTCAACTAAAAGCGAAGTACCCCATTAGGGAAACTTTTTCTTGCTCCTTACCGATGTCAGTAAAAGTTAATAATTGCATTACTTGTAGAAAGCAAATACCTCATAAAGATTTTCATTCGCACTGTATTCCTTGCCTAGACCCTGACCACGATGTACCTTGCTGTCGATTTTGTGTTTATTTAATCAGCGCACTATCCATCGTCGGTATATTTTTGCCTCTAAATATATTGGTTCTCGGTTTAATTATCCAGAAATGTCGTCGGTTAGCCATCCAACTACCGGAATTCCGAAAAAAACGCAAACATAAAGACAGAGACAGGCCGCCGAGGTCCAAAACTGCTGACAACGTTTCTCCTAAGCAAGTCGCCAGTTCGCCGATACTCAGTGAGGTGCTTTCGCAGCCCCTGATACCCACTACTTCTGATTCGCAGGCCTCTACTGAGACCCATTCGGAGACCAGTATGCCGCGAGATGCTTCAACTATGGAACCCGCGGATGTCTCTAACATGTATGGGTCCGGAGCCGCTGTGAAGGCACCACCTTCTGAGGGTGTATTCAGACCTATGGACTTGCATATTAAATCGACGCCTCCTTCATTACTTAGGCCTAAATCTTGATCCATGTCTAAAAAAACGAAGCCCAGGCCACATGCTCAGGCCTCTATGCCTAAAAAACAAATGATAAAAATGGCTGAAGGTCTAATAACTCTAATCAGGGGTAGCCACCCCCCCCCCACACACACACACACACACACACACACACACTTCTAAGAGGCCTAGGGCCGAGGTTGATTATGAATCTTCTGATCAGGATTCTGTTTTTTTCTAATTCTTTTGATGACCTGGATTTGTTCTTACCTACTTATGAGGATTCGGATGCAGAGGACTCTATTCCCTCTGCTTCCCCTCCTGAGGATTTTCCTTTTGGGGAAACTTTACATACTCTAAGGGAGCATTTCCACTGGGAAAGCCAGGATTTTTCAGATTCAAAGAAGAGGCTTAGGGATTTTCTTCTCCTACCTCAGCATAGGCCTTTAGCTATTCCTCCTGTACTAGACGTTGTTGATGATGCTTTCTCGGAATCTAGTTTGGCCCCTGATTCCCTGCCTCCTGCTGCCAGAAAACCTGACAGATACTACAGGATCCCCAAATCCCACAAGTTCCTTTTCAAACATCCTATTGCAGATTCAGAGACTATTTCACAGGGACCCAAGGGCATTAAGGCTTCTACTGCTAAAAATCCTACCCCTTCTGATAGAGACTCCAGGGCGCTGGATAGATGGGGTATGAAGTTTACACTTTTGCAACCTTGGCCATTAGGGCTTTAAACTGCTAGTTTCATATGTTAAAATGTCAGCAACATGTTATTGGACTGCTTAAACAGAAAATTATGTTGATTCCTGACTGTGTGGAAAATAAAGAATTACAGGATTTAATGCATTCTGCCGAACAAGTTGGAAAACATACTTTGCAATGTGGTTTTGATTCATCAGAGGCCTCTAGCAGGGCTGCTGTTACTGGGTCTGTGCTCAGAAGGCATGCTTGGCTTAAGGAGCAATCTTTGCCTGATCATGTTAAAGCTAAATTGTTGGATGCTCCTTTAAATCAGGACCGCCTGTTTGGCAACAAGGCTGAGGAAGGTCTTAAAAAGATGGAAGATAAAGCTAAATCTATGCAAACTGTTAAAGATTTTTTACAAGTTCAGCCTCCTAGATTTAGTAGGCACTGGCCCTCTAACAATTGGTCCTTTCCAGCCCCTTCCAGGTCTTCTCAAGCCAAACCCAGACACAGTAAAATCCCCAGGTTTCAGTCCTAGGGGACTCTCAGAACTAAGCAGTGGGGGGCCTCCACTTCCAAGTCTGGGAATGATAAGACTCCCCCCTATGGTAAACTGTTTCAGTAACTTCCTTTTAAAATTTCCAAGCACTTATCATCTGACTGCCCCTTTGGGGGGAAAGATTGCTCTTCATGCAAAGAATTGGGAACTCATTACCCAGGACAAATGGGTTTTAAATATAGTGTCCCAGGGATACAGATTTCACTTCCACATGTTGCCAACACCAAGTGGGTGGCCGGATCTACCCCCAAATCAGTGGGCAGAGGCCCAAAAATAACTACTTTCTGTCTTAAGCATGGGGACTATTCAACTGGTACTAGAAGAGGAAAAGGGACAAGGTTTCTACTTGAGACTTTTCCTGGTACCCAGAAAAGACAATTCATGGCGTCCTATCCTGGAACTGTCTACTCTAAACACCTTTTTGGAGATTCCAAAATTCAAGATGCTGACTCTTCACCAATGACTTCCTATGCTAGGCAAAGTTGCCTGGTTGGCAACACTAGATTTAAAAGAAGCATACCTGCACATCCCAATCAGGGCATCTTGCAGAAGATACCTACACTTCAAAGCAGGCTACATGCACTGTCAGTTCTCTGCACTGCCTTTTGGCTTATCTACTGCGCCCAGGGTATTCACAAAGTGCCTAGCTCCACTTATTGCATTTTGCAGGCAAAGATATATTCAAATATACCCATACCTGGGTGATTGTCTAATTCAGGCAGAAAGCCAGGACATACTTTTGAATCATCTGGCCTTTGTAAAAAGGGTTCTAACTTGTCTGGGGTACACCATAAATGAAAAGAAATCACACCTGGTACCCTGTCAACAAATTATATTCCTGGGAGCAGGCATGAATACAACTTCCCAGATGGCTTACCTCACGCCAGAAAAGCAAATTCATTTGACAACCTACTTCAAACAAATGGCCACAAAAACCCTGCTATCTGCAAGACAAATACTGCAAGCCTTGGGGTTCATGGCCTTCTGCATTCTTCTAATTCCATATGCAAGACTGCATATGAGGAAACTACAGTGGTATCTAAAAAGCCTGTGGTGTCAACATTCTCAAAACCTAGAAACAATGATTCCTATCATACCTTGCCTACGCCTAGAATTCCTTTGGTGGGCAGAGGCCTGCCACCAAAACAAGGGACTACCTTTCACACCACCCCCTGCCGCCCAAACCCTAACAACAGATGCATCAGACTATGCATGGGGGGCTCATCTGGCAAGGAAGGGCATTCAGGGCAAATGGAACCCAAGTCAAATGCACCTGCATATCAATCAAAAAGAAGTGTTAGCTGTACAGAATGCTCTGACAGCCTTCAAGGACCACATTCTTCCAGGACAACTAATGGTAAAGACTGACAACACCACTGTTATGTGGTACATAAACAAGCAGGGGGGGGTACACATTCTTACCCCCTCTGCAGACTAGCCATGGCATTGTGGAACACAGCCTTGAGCTACCAAGTGCACCTACAAGCTCATTTCCTGCCAGGAAAATTAAATACATTGGCAGACAGACTAAGGAGAAACCTCATGGACCCACACGAGTGGAAACTGTAACCAAGGATTTTCAACATGTTGACAAGCAAGTGGGGGAGCCCGGATATAGACCTGTTTGCCTCTCCGCAGAACTACCAATTGGACAAATTTTGCACAAGGACTCTCCACAAACAAGCCTGGAAAGTGGATGCTCTGTCCTTCAGCTGGAAAAACCTATCAGTCTACGCCTTCCCCCATCTGCCTCTGCTCTCCAAAGTACTACTAAAAGTCAAACAGGACAAACCAAAGATGATTTTGATTGCTCCAGACTGGCCGCGCCAACACTGGTACCCCCTCCCGCACAGTGTGTCACAGTTATCTCCATGGCACCTGTGTCAGACTCCTTCCCTGCTGTCTCAGCAAGAGAACCAGATTCTGCACCCTCTGCTTCCAACACTGAACCTTGCAGCCTGGCTAAGTACTTAATCTCTCCTTTACCATCCCTCAACAAACCTGTGATGGATATCATCTTAGAGGCAAGGAGGCCTAGAACTAGAAAATCTTATGCTGAAAAATGGAAAAGATTCTGTGCCTGGAACCAATCTCAAGGGATGAGCACAGCAGCGCCCACTTTACCTCATATTTTGCAATACTTAACTAAGATGCTTCACAAGGGCCTGTCTTTTTCCTCCATTTAAATCCACGCCTCAGCCATTTCAGCTCATTATAACACAGAACCTCCCATATTCTCTCATCCCCTGCTCAAGCAGTTCATCAGAGGGGACAAAAATTTGAGACCACCCCAGGAGAGCTCCAACCCCAGCCTGGGACCTTAACTTTGTCTTGGAGAAACTCACTCTACCTCCTTTCGAGCCAACTGCTACTGCAGACTTAAAATTTATTTCTTGGAAAACAGCTTTCCTTTTAGCAATCACTTCAGCTAGAAGGGTATCTGAATTACAGGCCCTTATGGCAGTGGAGCCTTTCATCATCTTTCATGTGGACAGGGTGTCTCTCGGACCCAATCCATCCTTCATGCCGAAGGTGGTATCCTGTGTGGCTCTTAATCAGTTTATTCATTTGCCAACCCTCTTTCCCAGTCAACAGAATAAAGGGGAACAGATACTGCATTCCTTAGATTTGCACAGACAGCTTAGATTCTACTTGGACAGGACTAAACCTCAAAGGAAATCTGAACAACTGCTGGTAGCATTTGCTGCAGGGGCAGAGGGAAAGGCTATTTCAAAGCAAACCATTTCTAAATGGATAAGCCACTGCATTCATTTCTGCTGTAAGCACCATGGAAAACATATCCCCCGGGGATCAGACCTCACTCCACCAGGGCTGCATCTACCTCTACAGCCTTTCTCAGAGGCCATCCCTACCAGGGACATCCTAGAAGCTGCTACCTGGAGTTGTGTACATACTTTCACCAAGCATTATCATTTGCCAATTTTCTGTAAATCCAGAGCGTGCTTTGCCACTGCAGTCTTGCAGGGCCTTATAGCTGGCTCTAATGCTATCTAAACTCCTCCTCCCAACCATAGCTTTGCGAATCTACCCAAATGTAATGACTGCAACAGTGAAACACGAAGAACATAGTACAGTTGTGTACACTTACCATAAATGTACATGTTCGAGTGTATTCACTGTTGCAGTCCTGGTTACCCTCCCTCCAGCCCCTAACTTCTTTTGGCTATACCTCTACTTTCCTTTACTATGCTTAAAAGCCTTTTTGGTGTATTTGCTTTTTTGTTTGAGGTATATCTTTGTGCTTGTATGTTTAATTGCTTCCCATTAGAGGGGCACCTGACATCTGGGGCAAGAAAGCACCAGCTGCATGTTTTATACCCCTGATGACCTGATGTCATGGAAGAAGGGACAGCAACCGACGCAGGACACAAGACTTTGTTAATCAGGCCGACTGAGGGCAACCTGCAAGCAGATTACCCAAATGTAATGACTGCAATAGTGAATATGCTTGAACATGTACATTTATGGTAAGTGTACACAACTGTACTTTTTGAAGTGGCATTTTAGCTGGTACACGAATAATGTAAATTCATTCTTTTCTTCTGCAGGTAAAACTGTTTTATTTAGCACAGATGTATTATGTCCAGGTTTTTATTTTTGTTTTAAATATCATCAGGCAAGCACTGGATATTTATAGTGTGGCGCAAATGTTATTCTCACTGTAGGCAGATGATTGTTTCTTGTTGAAGGGTTTATGATCCTGGTGACAGTGCTTTCATTTACACTGTGATGATGATTAACTTTACTAACATCAGTCTGGAAGTAGAATAAAAACATGGTGTGTAAAAATGCATTTCTGTTAATTTGCAGGCTTAGCCTAATCTTTTAGAGGACGTCAGACACACACACACACACACACACACACACACACACACAAAAACACACGTAAAGTATTCCCCAAAAGAGAAGATCACACACATAAAGTATTCCCCAAAAGAGAAGATCACACACACGTAAAGTATTCCCCAAAAGAGAAGATCACACATACGTAAAGTATTCCCCAAAAGAGAAGATCACACACACGTAAAGTATTCCCCAAAAGAGAAGATCGCACACATGTAAAGTATTCCCCAAAAGAGAAGATCGCACACATGTAAAGTATTCCCCAAAAGAGAAGATAGTCACATCTTGCGGTGCTAAGATTGCTGTTTAGATTGTAGAGGAATTAGCCATTTATTCAATGTACATGTAACAGTTCTACAAAATCATGGCATATTAAGTGCCTCCGCCATCTTCATTAAAGTTTTCTTGCTTGTTTTTATTTTTTCACATTGCTTTGTTATTGCTGTGCCATTCTATTTCCCATTGAGGCACAGTTTTGAAACATAAACTGCAGAGTTCAGATGCTTCATGACCTCTCCGGATTGTTTGCAATGCACTGTTTACTATAGTACTGCTAGATTGGATGCACTTCCTAGAATATGTGGCTGCCTTCTGGCATGCAGTGATGGTAAACTGGTTCTTACATACAGGCATTGGTAGATTTTGAAAATCTATGTATATAGATTTAAGTTAAAGAAGCAGAAGCCAGCATCATATTTTGGGTAGTCTTTTCATTGTTGTTTATCTTCCTCCTTTTACCTTTCCACACATATTGGATAGCTGAATTGAATTTTCTTTATCTTGTTATAAAAGGAGTTTGCATGTATATGACACCATGAAAATGATGAGGTGAAAATCATTTAAAGGCATCTGTTTTGACAATAAAAGCATCCGTTTTGGAGCAACATGTACATTAACAACATGAATGTCCTTTTGTTGACACATTATACCATTAGCCCCCATCTGACTGAGTTGGTGTTAGTTCAGCTGGATGCTAAAGATCCCATAGCACATATTGAAAAGATAGTGGAAGTTTCCCCATGCCCTGGCCAAATTTCCCCTAGTAGTATAAATGCCACCTTGGGTCTCCCCTGGAAAGAGGCCACTAGCCTAGCAGAACTAACATGATCAACAAAGGATAAAAAACTGTCCCATAGCACTTTAAAGTTAATAAGTAAAATCCGTAAGGAGGAGTAGTATAGTTGAGTACTGAACTGTCTAGGAGGGACATACACCACCCAAAGGGTGAAGAATGAGGTGAATACTGCAGGATTTGGGTAGGATTATTTATAATTGCCAATTTGGTTTTGAAAGCACTGAATGAAGCACAAGCCTGAGACTGAAACTTTTAGTTAAGGTGCCTGCAGTTAATAGTGTGGCAAAGCCTACAGTTAATGGTGTGTCCAACCAGAGACAGGCTTCAGTGGCAGAATATATTGAGAAAACTATTTAATGGCAGGCATGAACAAAGTTTGAGATGACTGGCATACTTGTCTGACTCTCTTCAGTAGAGAGAGTGGATGGGAGTTGCCTGTATTAGTCAGATGTATTTTTGGGTAGCTGTAAAGAATATGGATTGTCTGAATAGGGAACCAAATAGTCCTTAATGCCACCTGCATGTAATACCCCTTGATGGAATATAAATCTATTTTTTTTTTTTGAAATCCAGTAGAATAACTAAATCAGAATTCATACTTGAATTAAAGTGATGTGGATTCTTAGTGATGAGTGCTTGAATGTCCTTTCATGAACTACTGCTTGATGGTCTCCTTTCAGTCAGATAAGATGATGTTGAATCCTGAATACCCACTTCTTAGTATACAGCTTTACTTCCCACAGTGTGGTCTGTCCCTGCTTCGAGGATGTATCACAGTGAAGACTCTCACTTGGCTGTTTTTTTCTTGCAGTTTTTACTTAATGGCTTATCTGTGTAACTTTTTACCCTTTGGCTTAGATGTTATTTGGGATATTAGAGAGGGTTTTGCTTAAAATCCCCCCCGGGTCATTAACATACCTGTGAACCTATGAAAAGCATCACTGTAAGCAGGAATTTGAGTGGGGGCAGGATATCCCCTTTATCAACTTTCTTTTGGAAGAGGTGTAAGGGAAGGGCTAATGATGCAATGTTAGAATCTATGAAGTTCCATAATAATTTTATTGGGGCCGGGGACTTTACCAACTGGGGCTTGCTTAAGGTTCCTGGATGCTCAGACTGTTACAGCAGCAGTCTTGATTTACAGCATTGAATCTTCAAGCTAAAGATTGTCGACTGTCTAGTAAGAATTCTTGTCATCATCAGCCCCCTTTTTTTCCCACATGGCAGAAAAAACTTCCTTTGCTGCTAAAGGTCTTCCCAGATGCAAACAAGTGAGAAAAAAACAGAAAATATTCCTGGGTTGACCACCACAGAGCTAGAAAATAGCGTTGAAACCTTAATGTTGAAAATTTAAAACTTTAGGCTTTATTTAAACATAAGACTTCATTTAAAACCAAAGGGTAAAAAAGAAGAAAAGCGCTTTCAACCTATTCAGGCCTTCTTCAGTTCAGTAAATCTTTTAGGTTTGTGCTGAATGTTTTAAACATCTATGTACCTATCAGGAACATATATTTTGGATATGCCTTCAGTAGCTGTGGAAGTACTGGGCACTAAGTTAATGTGTGGAATGCAGCTTTAAATTTGCCATAGTAACAGTCGAGGTAGTAATTGGAGACTCATTCGATATGGCTGTGGACACTGCCTCCAGGGTTGACCCATTTGCAAAAGTGTCCACCTGTGGTGGCTGGTTAGGCGGTTCTAAAGCAGTGTGGTTCATAGTTTGAACTACACTCTGTCATTCTTCCCTCGGCCATTCAAAGATGTTGCCATCTTTGAAATCCCTCACTAACTTTTTCATTTTTATATTCTTAATCCTAGTGTCATAAGCAGTTAGACGTTGTAAAATTTCCAATTTATGCAAGTTCGATTCTGATAGCTCCATTCCTTCCAACTCAAGTTGTTTCATACTAATTAGTTCAGTAGCTTGCTCTTCCTCGGGTTTAAAGTGTTCAATTAATAACTTTAAATAATTGAAACTGGTGTCAAGATTTATGCTCTGTCATCTGGCTAATAGCTGAGGTCTACTATTTCCGTATGTAGGCAGACAACCCGCATTCCCCTAGCAACGATTCTGTAGTGTAAACATGCTTCAAAGTGGAAGTGCTGCCATGACAGTCTTTTCAAAAGAAAGGCAGCATCTTCCACTTCTCTATAGATAACTTCAAAATGTTCATTTACATTAGATTCAAATAGTCCTTAAAGCCACCTGCATGTAATACCCCTTGATGGAATATAAATCTTTTTCTTTTTTTTTTTTTTTTTTGAAATCCAGTAGAATAACTAAATCAGAATTCATGGTATGCTGGCCTACTTGAATTAAAGTGATGTAGATTCTTATTGACGAGTGCTTGAATGTCCTTTCATGAACTACTGCTTGATGGTCTCCTGTCAGTCAGATAAGATGATGTTGAATCCTGAATACCCACTTCTTAGTATACAGCTTTACTTCCCACAGTGTGGTCTGTCCCTGCTTTGAGGATGTAACACAGTGAAGACTCTCACTTGTTTGTTTTTTTTCTTGCAGTTTTTACTTAATGGCTTATCTGTGTAACTTTTTACCATTTGGCTTAAATGTCATTTGGGATATTAGAGAGGGTTTTTCTTAAAAGGCCCCCACCCCAGGTCATTAACATACCTGTGAACCTATGAAAAGCATCACTGTAATCAGGAATTTGAGTGGGGGCAGAATATCCCATTTATCAACTTTCTTTTGGAAGAGGTGTAAGGAAAGGGCTATGTTCGAATCTATGAAGTTCCATAATCATTTTATTGGGGCCGGGGACTTTACCAACTGGGTCTTGCTTAAGGTTCCTGGATGCTCAGACTGTTACAGTGGCAGTCTTGATTTATAGCATTGAATCTTCAAGCTGAAGATTGTCGACTGTCTAGGAAAAATTCCTGTCATCGTCATCATCAGCCCCCTTTTTTCCCACATGGGGACAGGGTATCACGTTCACTGTCGCCAACTCTCTCGATTCAGTGCCACACTCCTGTCTTCAACACTCATGCCTGACTGTCGCAGATCTTCTTTCACACAATCCATCCACCTCTTTGCTGGACATTCTCCCTTTCTGTTACCTTCTTCCTGTCTGTCCCAAATCTTCCTCACCAGATTGTCTTCTATTTTTTCTGCACGTGTCCAAACCACCGTAATCCGTTCTCTTTGATCTTTTCTGCTATTGGAGCTACTTAGGCTTCTGTTCTTATGTCTTCATTTCTTCGTCTGTCTCACAGTGTGCATCCTGCCATGCTTCTCAGCCACTTCATTTCCATCACCTCTAGCTTCTTCAACTGTTCTGCCTTTACTGCCTAGGTTTCTGTACCGTGCAATAGTACTGGTGCACTGCTGTGTTGTACAGCTTACTTTTCAACTTCTTTGGTATTCTTCTGTCATAGACTACACCTGATACTTTATGCCAGTTGGCTGCAGCCCCTCTGTTCTAGCTTTGACCTCTTCACTCAGACTTCCCTTCTCCTCAACCACCTCTCCCAGATACTTGAAGCTGTTTACCTGTTCTACTATCTTCCCTTCTATCTCTATTCTCAGGTTCTTTTGATTTCCCCAGTTTGCTGCCATTGCCACTGTCTTAACTGTGCTTAGTTTCATCCCATGTGCATTCAGTTTTGCATTCCATTCTCCTATCCTTTGTTGAAGTTCTAGCTCAGTGTCTGCCTGTAATGCCACATTGTCTGCATGCAACAACTTTGTTGATCTCGCCCCTCCGACCTGTTAGCTAATGTAGTTCATCACCAGTATGAACAGCAGTGGGTTCAGAGGAAGAATTCCTGTAAACCTGCATAATTGAAGGGGATAACTTCTGACGAGATGTAGAGCCGTGAGTAAACTTGCTTGACTAGGGCATTAATAGTGCACAAGTCTGTAACAGGTTTGGTGACCTGCACTAAGCAGGTAGTTGCTCAGATACTGTTGTGCTGCTTGAGGTTGTGTAGCAGGAAATTCTTTGACTTATTTTATTAAATCTTCACATTTTAAACTGTGAACATAGATTTATATGCATTAATAACAAAGAAAAAAACATGACTTATTTTTGTAATGGCCAACCTTAGAGCAATTCTTTTCCAGGTAAAGTGTGGAGCATGTTTTTAAAAGGGTACATGCATCTGTTTGAAGACTGTGATATTCTGTAATGCTAAGTTTATCTCTAAATTAGGTCTGCATGTAGTGCTTTGGCACATTTTCTACTTCCCATTCCTGTTTGGGAATCTTACTTACTGTACTCAAGGTTTTAGCTGCTGTACTTCATGCCCAAAGCTCAGTTGTAAAACTTTTACTTCACGTAAAAAGTTCTTGAGTGATGTCAGGATCTTGGCCACATTGGTGGATCTAACCACCAGTGTTTGAGGGAATTCTTATTTGCTAGCTTGAGATATGATTATGGTCATAAAGTGAGCATGTCCGAATGGAGAGATGATAAATCAGCAAGCAAATGAGGGTAGTATTGCTGAAATTTAATTCATCCTCAAGTCTTGGTGAGTACCTTCAAAAGGTGGACCCAGTTTTTCACAAAATCTCACCAAGAAGACAATGATATAAACTGTATTTTATAAGGCATACATCATGGACAGAAGTAGGTTAGAGCTGGGTGCACAATACCCAGGATAAAAAAAAAAAAAAAAGTGCCCAATTCTGATAGGCGCACTGGTGCCAGGACTGGAAAAAATGACAGTGTAGAATCCTCAAGACACAGAAACATTCCTAAATTGGAGCTAGGCGAGGCCCAGGGAGAGGATGGCCCCCATGTTGTAGAAGGAAGTAGCAGTCCACAAAAATCGCAAAAATTGATGGGCCAAAAAAGAGCCATACAGACGACAGAGGATAAGAAAGAAATTGTGTATTGTTACTATTATGCAATAAGGCCAGAATTTCCATATAGAAGATGTACGAAAAGACTGAGAGAAATTAGAGGAAAGAAAAATACTTCCACAAGAAAAACTGTCAGAAGCTTCAAATGCAAATTTGTGTTCATTAATACAACAGATCCGTGAAAAACACTATATAGACCAAGAAACCTTGGGCCATTTGGAAAAAGAAGTTACTGAGGAAGTGCAAATATATAAAGAACAAAATCTAGAGACTTTAAATTTTAAAAGGTTGGAAAAAGAAATATGGACATGGGAAAGAAAGAAAGAAGAGAGCAGATGTGCAGTATTTATGCAAAGGAGAACACCAAATTAGACCAATAATTGAGTATAATGCTCCATTTGGGATGTACATCTCCAAACATCTGCACCAACTGGAAAAGCCCCTGAAATAACTCACAAAGAGAATCCATGGCCTCCAACATCTGTCCTATGCAGACAGACTCAAATCACTATCACTCTACTCGGTATCGTACAGACTGCTCAGGGGTGATCTGTGTCTCGCCTACAAGGCAATCTTAGACCTTGCCCAAGTAGAGATGCTGTATGTCCGTAAGTAACTCCTCACACACTACCCACTCAAAAGGCCTGACCCTAATATGTGACATTAACAAAACCTGCTGGAGAGACAGGTTTGTCTCCCAGAGACTGCCCCATCTATGCAGTATACTTCCCATACACGTCAGAGCACCTCGCTGGCCCTGTTCAGGCGCAGCCTTGATGAGTGGATGAGAAACCACATATTCTTCCCAGGGATTCCATCTGTGTCCCTCATTGACAGGGGCGACAGGTGCTGACTGAGGTTTCTTTTTGGAGGATAAACTCTTAGCTATCCTTGTAAGGGCCCCAGGGCTATTAGCCTAGTAACCTCCTATGATCCAAATTAATCAACACAAAAAAAGGCAACTCCATAGATATGCAAAAAGAAATACAGGCAGAGGCATCCAGATATGGAAAATGTCACAATAAAAAATAAGATCACAAATAGGGAATGTAGAACAGAAGATTAAAGTAGAAGTTAAAAGAAATAAAAGCTGAAGTTACAGAATACTTGCAAAGTGAAGGATTTAGTGTAGAAAGTCTAACACAGGTTATATCACAGCATGATGGAACGAGTCCCCAAAGTAAGGAGGAGCAGGAGACATCTGAAGAAGAAATATGGACATGGGAAAGAAAAAGAGAAGTAATCTTTGCATAATTATTGCACCATAAGAAAGCAAAACTAATCGATACAAAAAGAGCAGCACCAAAGATATCTGAAGATAAATACAGGCAAAGGCATCCGGACATGGAAAATTTTACAATAGAAAAAATAGTATAACAGAGGAAAGTAGAAAAGAGGATTAGTAATGGAGAAGTTAAAGAAATAGAAACTGAAGTTATGGATTACCTATGAAGTGAGGTATTTAGTGTAGAAAATTTAACTCGGATAACATCACATAACAGTAGAGAGCAGTGGACATCCAAATTAAGGAGAAACCAGTGGAGTCAGAAGCATCTGATCAGTTGCCATATGAAGATCCTTTGGAGGCTTCCATAGAAAACCAGTACAAAGGTTCAGTTGGCGGTGGACAGCAAAGGAAAGAAATGAAACTGTGGCAAGTCTGATGATGTCAGTGTTGGGGAGTGATAGGCCAGTGAGTTCCCATATGAAAGAGCAATGGATGACACAGGATGAAACTGAAGATAATGTAGCACACGAAGATGCTGTGGAACTCTCTATAGGATCCCCATAGGAAATAGAAAACAAAGAATGTGCCCTCAGTTTAGAAGAAAATTATCTAAGAGAAGAGTAGCTTGATTTAATAGAGATGGACAGACATATTAAGATCAATGAAAGAAATAGACTACAGAAGGTCAATAAAACCCAAAAAGTTAGAAGTTTAATAAAGCAGATGAACACAGTAATTAGGACTGTCCATAGAGATTCATGCGATATAACAGAAGTAGGTAGGATATATTGCTGTGCAACTAAATTAATAACATAAAGTCTTACCAGAAGAACACACGGTAGTAAGGGAAAGGAAGGGTAGAAATTGAATGCCATCATGAATGTATCGAATAGAGAAAACTATCAAACAATTAAAACAAAAAGTGTCACTGTTAGAAGAGTATAGAAGAGGGAATAGATCAACAGAAATACTCGGAAAGATATATGTGGTAAAAGCAACATGCAGTATTATAACAGATCAGGATCTATTGTGTACTATCACAAATAATAAACTAAAAATATCAGCACAGGCAGAAAAACGTAGAAGATATGTAGGTAAATGTAAAGGAAAAGTACAAAATAAGAAATGTATTGATGACCCAAAAAAGTTTTATAGAGAACTGGGAAACAAGGGAAAAGGAATTTAAACACCAGCAAAAAAAGAAGAAATAGATACATTTTGGAAAAATATCTATGAAGATCCTGTGGAACTTAACAAAGATGATAAATGGATAGAAAAAGTAAAAGAAAGAATACGAAGTTCAAATGTACAGGATATGAAATGGAATGAAGTAACGGCCAGAGAGATTGAAACAAAGTTAAGAAAAGCTCCTCACTGCAAATCCCCAGGCCCAGATACAGTACCTAACTTCTGGCTAAAAGTATTAACATCTTTGTATGAAGACCTGGCCTTGAGTAAGAACTATTTATATGTGCACCTTAAACAGACACCATCCTGGTTAACAACAGAAAAAACAATGCCACTACTTAAGAGTGAACCTGCAAGCTATCCTAAAAGTTATAGACCAATAACTTGCCTACCAGCGATGTATAAACCAAACACCAGAACTGATGCTGAAGCAGTTTATAGTATGAAGAAAACTCAGTCATGGCAATAGAACAAAAGGGTAATATAAGAAAATCATATGGAACAAAGGATCATTTGTTGTTAAATAAAGTCATAATGGAGAACTGTAAAAAAGGGGAAGAATCTAAGTATGGCATGGATAGACTACAGAAAAGCATTTGGCAGTATCACATATCCATGGATAAAAGAGTGCTTAAAACTGTATAAGATACACCCTGCACTGATCGATTACATTACAGCGACCATGAAACAGTGGCAAACCACTTTGTAGTTAAGCCATGATAAAGGACAAATTATTATTCCAGGGATAAAAATTCAAAGGGGGCATTCCAGGGTGACTCTTGGTCACCACTGCTCTTTTCTCTTGCCTTTAACACGTTAATCTGTCCACTTAACAGATTGTCATGGCTACAATCTGGCTCCCAGAAAACAACAAAGTGTAAGGACTTATTTTCTTTTTTGTAGATGATTTAAAACTGTATAGTTCATCAAATGAGGAACTGAAAGCACAGCTACAGGTGGTCAAAACTTTTTCAGATGATATAAGAATGTCATTTAGTCTTGATAAATCGCAAGAGCAACATTTAAAGCAGGAAAGCTGCAGCACCTAGAAAATGTCAGTTTGAGACAGGAATGTAATGTAAAAGAACTTGAGCAAGAGGGAGTGTATAAATATTTTTTAATTGATGACGGGTCAACAGTTAAACATGAATAGATGTGAATAAAACTTAGGAATATTTTAGAAGACTAAAATTAATACTGAAAACAGCATTGATATCCAAGAACAAAGTCCAAGCTATAAACCAATTTGCAATTTCCTTTCCTTACTTATAGTTTTGGAGTCATTGACTGCCCCCAGAAGGTGTTGGATAAGTTGGACAGGAAAACAAGAAGGATGCTTCGTGCTCATGAACAGTGCTTTTTTGTAAACAAAAAGATGGCAGTATGTATATGCTGCATTTGGGTTTTGAAGTGAAGGACTTTTTAGATTCTCTATGTTTAGATACAAACCTTGCAGATATGGTATGACTAATCAGTGGTAAAAAGAGGTTAATTGGGCTAAGAAGTAAAAAAATATATAACGTCCTTCATCCCCACACCCCACAGCAGCCCCCTGCCCAGCCATTTTTGTGTTCTGTCACTTGGCTGTTTCTCCCCAGTTAACCACAGTTCAGACCTATCAGTGTACATACTGTTTTCGTGTTTACAGATATTGAAATAAAGTAGCACAAACACTTATCACCATTTGCTAACTAATGCAGTCTCACAATGAAAACACTTTACATGAGCAGTAAACTTCTCTACTTCTGAAGCTCACATTCATTGAAACAACATTTATATCCACATTCAAATAAAATGTATCCTGCCAGTGGAGAATTAAATTTACTTTTTGCCTATTTTCAAACTGTAGGCTCCTTGCACACATTTTAGGGCCATGCATACATGTATGTATTCTTTGATTGTCTTCCTGATTGTATTCAATTATACCCCTTGTGTAATACATCACCACTTGTTAGAATGTGTTTTAAATTTGTAGTTTTGAACATTCTTCCAGTAAGCAGTGAGACACAATGTATGAACCAATAATGACAAAACTACCAGTTCAGAAAATTTCAACCATAAAAGGCCACAAACTTCTGTCATTAGTTCTCCAATATCAGTCAATAACCACAAGCTCTGCAGAAGTAAAAGTCATCCAAATAATTTCACATTAGATTTGTAACTAACGAAGAGGTTGCTACTAGCAAACAACTTTAAATTTCAGTGTTTTATCTACAGATGCAGTGCCTGCTACCTTTGAAGAATCAATTGCCAATGTTGTGTTACATAAAAAAATTGGTAAGCTGGTAATATTGCAATAGGGAATGATTGACATACCAACAAGTAATTATGCTACTAATACCGCTTTCAAATTCTACAGCACAAGCAGTGACTACCATTTGTTAAACAAAACAGTTAGTTACACATTGAAAACAGACTTGGCATGAGCAACAGTAAATTTCTCTACTCACAGTTCCATGAAAATCCACTGAAACTCATAATACCATGAAGATGTACTGAAACTTAAACTTACAATTCTGTCAGCAGTCTGGTAGTTGGTATAGAGGATTCAGGCCCTTGTCTACTGTAACCAAGTTAGAGGGTCAAGCCTGATCAAGTTAATTGACTAACCTGCATTCCCCCCAACTAGAACATTACATACCATACTGCTCACACATCACACAGCAATACACACACGCACTCGCTCACACAGCAACACACACACGCACTCGCTCACACAGCAACACACACACGCACTCGCTCACACAGCAACACACACACGCACTCGCTCACACAGCAACACACACACGCACTCGCTCACACAGCAACACACACACATGCCTCTCAACTGTCCAGGTTTTCACAGAATGTACAGATTTTTCCATCATATTTTTGGACTGTTCCTCGTAAAAACTGTTTTTTTTTTTTTGGCAAATCACTGGCAAGATGTGAGGATTGCAGTCACTAAATAATGATATAAACTTGAGTTTCAGACTTCATATCCTTCAGAAAATGCATGTTAACACAAATGCTATTATTCTAGCAACTCTAAGTTTATAAGAGCAATATTTAAAATCTGTCCCTATTTTTGTCCCTCCATTATGCCAAGCTTTGTCCAGATTTCATGCAGTTAAGAGGTTGGGAGGTATGCATACACACCCCCCTAATCTCTCACAGAAACACACACACAGAAGCACACCTTCTCTCTCATACAGCAAGACATATACCTTCTCTCTTATACAGCAACCCACACACACTTGATCTTGCATATGAACAACTAGGTTAAATTACATGCACACACACATGCATACACACACTTTCACTCCCACACAGAAACAAATGGAACCGCTAATTTAAATTATATGTACATACACACACCTACCTTCTCACCAGCAACACATGCTTACAATCTCACATGCAAACTGAGGAGCTAGTTTAACTTGCATACACATGCATGGACACACTTTCTCATACAGAAACAAACAGAACCACTACTTATATATATATATATATATATATATATATATATATATATGTGTGTATATATATATATATATATATATATATATAAACACACACGCTCACCTTCTTGGAACGGCTAGTTTAAATTCTGTGCGTTTTTACATCTGCGTTGGCATGTGTGCATGGATGATTCCCTTTAAAGGAGAAGATGCCTGTACCGTGGCTGAGGTGCATTTCTGCCATACCGGCGTGTACCGACACAAAAAAAGCCCTGTTCATCAAATGATTTATAAAAATCAGTGTATATCAAGACTGTATATTCCCTTTTCGGAAGGAGGTATGAGTCTCCTCGAAATTGATTACATGTATAGGTCTGCAATCATGGGACTACATACATATCTAGGGATCTCACAAGACCCAAACATTGTGAAAGTTATAAAACATGAGGAGAATAAGTCTAAGATAACTCCCTGCTTAGTTTAGCAGAAGCATGTTTGTGTCAAGTGGGAATGGAAATCAAACCAGCAGTAAATAAAAATCAGGCAGCAATTGAATATGCCAAAAAACAAAAGAAAGAATATAAGGTGAAGGATCATAAGAGAAGGCAAGAAATGTGGAAAATGCATAAATGTGGTTGCAAGCATAGAAAACTGTTAGAACAACCTCATGTTGCTCAAGATCAAATGCAGGAATGATTACGGGGAGGGGAATTCAAACCAAAAAATGAAAGGTTATTATTAGCGGCCCAAGTTAGTGGACTACATGCATGTTGTTTTACAAAGTCCATTGAACATGTGGGAGAAACAGACAAAAATATAGGTTTTGTAAAACAGAATTGGAAACAGTTGCAGACCTTGTTGCTGGCTGTGACATACTAATGGCAGAAGGACTGTATACTGGAAGGCATAATAATGTGGCAAGCCTGTTGCATGGGGATTGTGAAAACATTATAATACTGGAATAGCTGAAAAACACTGGAAACATGAGCCACAAAGCATCATAGATAATGAAGAAGTCTACACCACATGGGATCACCCATTACCAACAGTTCAAATGGTAGATGCAAGAAAATTAGAGATAGAGGTCTATGAAAAGAAGACAGAAGTAGCATTGATCACTGAATTCACTACACCCAGTGATTACAGTGTCTTGCGTACAGAGAGAGAGAGAGACAGTCATAAAATATAAGGATTTGCAGGCAGAAACGAGAGCAATGTGGAAGGAAGGATACCCAAACCGTTCCAGTAGTAGTAGTAGGAGCTACAGGTCTCACCCTGGAACCCTGATTTAATATGCTGATGCCATAATCTGCACTGCTCAATCACTACCAAAACTACTTTCAAAAACTCAGCAGTCCTTTACAGCAGTTGAAACCTGGCTAAGAAATGCCGAATTCATTCTTAATCCAAAGAAGACAAAACTAGTACTCTTTCATCCCAAAAACCTCCCTTGTCACTGATCATTTCAACATCCTTGCAGATGACAAAACTGCCATAGAAATAGTGCAGGAAACCAAACTTCTAGGTGTTATCATTGACAATAAACTTTCATTTGACCCCCATAGACAGCAAAATATAAAGAAAACTCATCAAAAACTGGGACACTCATATAGAAACAAACATTTTTTTTACTGCAGCAATCAAAATTACTCTTGCAAAAACATTTTTACTTCCCTCTCTTCTGTATGGTGTCCCTGTCTTAACTAACTTACAAAATTCTACCCTATGCAAGTTGGAACAGTACTAAAACAAAGTTTGCCACAAACTCTAAATATCACACACACCACTGTAAACCGCTCCTAGAATTAAACTGGCTTGAACTACCCAACCAACTTGCCTTTATTCAGCTATCCACCTTGCACAACCTTATTTTCAAGCCTACTGTCTATCCTGCACTAGCCAATCTAGTCGCACCTTGACCTTACACACCAAATCGATCCCTCCAATCAGAAGACAAAAATCTCTTGGCTATCTCAAAACCCATAAGAAAACCTGGTCACTCTGTATTCATACTCTGTGTCTCTACATTTGGAATTCACTACCTCTAGCTACCACGTTTATTCCTGGCCTAACCCATTTCTAAGCCTCTTTAAAAAAATCATCTCAAAAATACATGGCGCTGCTCCTGCATAAAGCCTGCCTAATGCTCAAATCTTCCTTTTCTCTCACATTTCAATCCCTCACAGACTGCAAGATCCTAAAGCTCTTCTAACTCCTCCTCTGTTTCTATAACATTTTCTTAAGCTGCTGCTCAGGCTTTTATTGCTTCTATCCTTCTTAACTCTCTCGCTATATGTCTGCATCACTAACTTTCTGGCTGCTATTTCTACATCATGTATGAGGTGAATGACTATTATCTGTAATGTTTTAACTGTTTAGAACTGTTTAAATGTAAGAAAACAGGAAACAGCTCCAACGCTGAATAGACTCCCGTCACAAAACCAGCAATAGTAGTAGAACACAAAACGGAGGTCTAACCACGATCAAGAGATCACAATAAAAAAATTCACTTACAAAACTCCGTAGTAAAAGCAAAGATGATTTATTCCATGGACAAACAGATGAGTGCTTTCGCGTAGTGAAACCTACGCTTCTTCATCTGAAGAAGCGTAGGTTTCACTACGCGAAAGCGCTCATTTGTTTGTCCATGGAATAAATCATCTTTGTTTTTACTACGGAGTTTTGTAAGTGAATTTTTTGATTGTGATCTCTTGATCGTGGTTAGACCTCCGTTTTGTGTTCTACTATCAACTGTTTAAATGTGTAAGAATATATTACATTTTGTAGCAATTTGTTCTTTCAACTTATTTTTTTTGTATAGTATTTCTAATGTAATCTATTTGTATTGTACTGTATGTGGAGCTTTTCTCCCCGGGCCTCTACTGAAAACGGGTTCTGTAGACCCAGTCAGACCACCCCCGTAAACAAATTTCAAATAAAATAAATAAAATAAGAAAGAATCTATAGACATAATGAGATGTTACCAGTACATCTAACTCTGTAGGAATTGCAGGAGTCGTCATTACTGGGCACATTGTGGGTGCTACGAAGAGCACTTCTGGTTAACATCAAAGATTGAAACAGTACTTATTTCATAAACTTTAATCATACTTTGACTTAGGAATGGGTTCCATTCCTGTCATGGTATTAGAAGCCCAAAAGATATGGAGAAAATAAAAAAGTGCAGAGGATTATTTCCAGAGATTATATAATTCCCTTTTCCCTCCCACCTCCCATCGGTTTACAAATTTCACAATGTCAGAGGAAAGCAGCAGCACTAGAAATACTGAAGCTGCTAGAAAGGATCTAGAACTTACGCAAGATTATTTGTAGTGACAAAGAAAACAGGACTGGAGTCCAATTTTGAATCTCAGCAACTTGAACAAGTCAGTTCGGCACACATTTTTGGATGGTCACAGTTCAGTCCAGTCTGCCCATTTTGGGCAAGGACAAATCAATGTGCTCGATAGACCTTCAGGATGAGTACTATCACAAAAATAAAAAGACAATCCAGACAGTATTTATGCTTCCAGCTGGGAGCAAGTCATTACCAGTTCAGAGCACTGCCCTTTGGCCTAAGCACAGCCCCCAGGGTGTTCACCAAATGCATGGCAGTGGTAGCAGCTCACTTGAGACTGCAGGAATTCAACTGGCTCATTACTGCTCCGACCAAACATCTAGTAATAAAAGCCAGAGATCAGGTTCTCTGGACTTCTCCTCTCTGGATAACCATGAATTACAAGAAGTCTCAGTTACAACTGACTCAAACATTGGAATTTGTAGGAGCAGTATTCAACATGGTATCAGTGACGGCTTCTTTTATTTTATTTATTTTACATTTATTTATCAGGAAAGTCCGAGTGGACACAGGTCCATTTTCAGCGGAGGCCTGGGGAGAAAAGCTTATGGCAAGATGAGAAAAAAGCAACACATCAGACAGGAAATTAATAGAATTGAACATACATAGCAGAACTTAATTGTTAAAATATCAAAAGGTGAGTCAATACCATATAGAATATACAATTGTGAATATCTGAAAGATAGTTTTTTTTCCCTTGAGAGACAGCATTATGGGGGATTTATCACTAGGTGTACTAGCAGAGAAGGAGAGGTAGAGAGATACTATTTTGTCAGAGAGCCACTATTTTATCGTTGGTAGTCATAGCTACAGTGTGATGGTATGGCTTAACCTGGAGGGTGACGAGCAAAGCCAGTTCTGGCAATAGTGCAGGCAAAGAGAGATTTGCCAGCCTCATTTTTGTGTTTAATGACAGTTATGTGGTTCTGATTATTGAATCTTAAGGTTCTGGAGGTGGTATAGGGGTGGATTAGATGCTGAAGGGCAGGGGGTTTGCCAGGAAGGTAGTAGAGCTTGTGAGCTATTGTGAGTTGGTTGAGAAGGAGGAGATGTGGAAACTCAAGCCAGTTCAGTTGCTTGAGGGCTAGACAGTGATGGGATCTATGAGTGGCATTGGTAGCAAACTTGGCAATCTTGTTGTAGCAAGATTCCATCTTGGTGAGTTTGGTGTGGCGAAGGTTAGTTAAGATAGGGGAGGCATAAAGAAGGATGGATAACAGATGGGTTCTTGCAATAGTGGCTTTGGTGCATTTAGTTATAAACTGTCGGTTCCTGTAAAGGAGACCTAGCTTTTTGCTGACCTTCTTGATTGATTGGGCTATATGTATGTCAAATTGCAGTTTATTGTCAATTTCTACCCCTAATAGTTTTGTGTGAGTTGTTGGAATGATTTGTGTATTATCTTTAGATTGTATGATAAAGTTATTGTTTAGTGTAGGAGATCGACCTGGGCTAAAGAGAATGAGTTTGTTTTTTTTTTGGGATTAAGTATAAGTTTGATGTTGGCAAACCATGCCTCGGCTAGGATAAAGCTACTTTGGGTGATGGTTTTTAGTTCATTCGGGGTGGGGGCAGCGCATATAATAGTGGTGTCATCTGTATATTGTACTACAGAGGTAGCGAGAAAGGAGGCCGTCTGGTTAGTAAATAGTGAAAATAGCAAGGGACCGAGGATAGACCCTTGAGGGACACCTATGGCTACTGGTAGTAGAGGGGACAATTGGTCTTGCAAAAGAACTGCCTGCTGACGATCTGATAAATAATTACTGAACCAAGATATGGTGGGGGAGCTTATGCTGAGATTAGCTAGAGTTTCTGGGAGTATGCCCTGGTTAACCATATCAAAGGTTTTGGATAAGTCTAAGAATATGGAGGATACAAATAGTCCATTGTTTCTGTGGTGATTGACAGTGCTGGTAAATGAAAGCAGCACTGTGGTAGTGCTATGGGAAGGTCTAAAGCGATGCTGGGATTTGGGTAGTAGGGTGGTTTTTAGGAGATATTACTTAAGTTGGGTATGAACTACTGTCTCTAATATTTTTGATAAAGGTGATAGGATTGCAGTAGAACGGTAGTTGGTAAGCTCAAGAGAGTTTACCCCCTTTGTGCAATGGTATAATATGTGATATTTTCCAAGAGTGGGGTACTTTACATTCTGATATTGACCTGTTTATGAGAATGGAGATGGTATAGGCTATAGCTTCTGCTGTTATTTGTAGGAAATCAGCTGGTAGATTGTCCGCTGCTAATGTGGTTGGTTTAAGTTTTTTGAGGAGTTTAGCAATTGTATTAGTGGGGACTGGGTTTAGGGAAAAACTGGGGTAGGAGTCTTTTGTATTGAAATTGGTGGGGGTCACTGTTTGTGTGGGGATGCTAGTTGTGTTTTGACTATTGGCTAGGGCTTGGATTGTTTCAGTGAAGTATTTGTTAAATTGGGTGGGGATGTTGTTGTTTGGTAATACAGGGGAGGGAGTGGTAGATTTTCCTGGGTGTATTAGGCTATTTATTGAGGCCCAGAATTTTTGAAGGTTGTTAGCGTGTCTTTCCTGCATAGTTTTATGGTAGTTGCATTTTGTCAAGTTTTATCAGTTTTTTGGCTCCATTGCGAAGTTCGAGATAATTCTGTGCAAGGGTAGTGGTTTTGTATTTGTGAAAGTTTAACCAGGCTTTGTTTCTTTCTTTCATTATGGACCTGGTATCTTTTAATAGCCTTGGGGCATGGTTATTTTTGATCCTAGTGGTTCTGGGTGGTGCATGGGAGTTTAGAATTTAGGAAGGTTGAGATGAAGTACTGCACAGCTTTGTCTAGAGATAATTGTTTTAGGGGAGTCCAGTTACAGTATTTCAGTGAAGTGATAAGTCATGGGCACTAAAGGTCTTTTTGTTATGTACTGTTCTGAGGATGGGTTGTTTGGTTTGGTGGGACCTGTTCCTAATAAGTAGGTTGCTTGATGGTCACTCAGACTGTCTGGAAGACAGCCTGAATGGTGAGCCAGAGTGGGGTCCGATAATAGAATCCAATCTAAGATGGACTGGCATTTGGAGGTCTTGCCAGTTCTTGTGGGGGTAGATATAATTTGGGAAAACCCATGGAGGTTAATGTGGGTTGAGGGATTTTTGCTGGAACAGTCAGACAAGTCAATGTTAAAAAAACCTAGTAGAATGGTTTCTTGTGGAAGGGAAGATGACAACCAGTTAAGTAGATTTTCCAGTATGGTAATGTTATTGCCTGGTGGGATATATCTGCCTGTAATAATTATTTGTTTTAGTTTGGCTAGAATTAGTTCTATGTCTTTGACTTCTTGGAAGTTGCATTCGAATTGTTCAGTAGTGAGGTGGCTTTGGAATAGTATGGCTACACCCCCTCCGTTTTTTCCTGCTCTATCTTTGCATATTATATTGTAGCCAGGGGCAGTAATTTCATTGTCATGATGTTCAGGTTTAAGCCAAGTCTCTGTTAATACTAAGATATCTGGTTTGTATAGATCTAATAAGGCATGCAGGTATTGTGTTTTGTTAAGTATACTCCTTACATTAATATTTAAAAGGAGAAGAGATGAGGTAGGTCTTAGATGTAGATGGTTAGGCTTTGTTGAGCTTGTGCTGTTTCATCTATTGGGTCCTGAATTTGGGTAAATGACTGTCGCCGCAACAGGTTAGTTTTTGAAGTAGGTGTAGATAGAGTTTAAGTTTGTGGATTATTTTGGTTGATTTTTGGGGGGATTGGGGGCTGGATTTGTATGTAAGAGTTTTAAATAGGCAGGAGAGAGGTTGGGTGGAGTTGAAGTCACAAGAGGGTATAGGGAAATGGTTAGGTTTTATGGGATTGGTAAAGGAATCTGTTTGCCATGGTGGTGGGGGGAGGGTAAAAAAGTTGTGTGTGGTAGGAGGAGAGGATAGACAGGAGGAGGGGAGAGAGAAGAGGGTTAATGTGTAATATAGTGGTTGTAGAAGGTGGGTTGTATGAGTAGAGGACATCTTATTTTGTTATAGGTGAGTTTGCTGTGTGTATGAGTACTAGCAGTAACTGGGGAAGTGTTGTGTAGGGTGTGGTGATATGTTGTGGAGTGGAGGATGGTAGGTAGGAGTTGATTGGGTAATTGGCAGACAGGTATGGTTGGGGGTGTAGTGTATAACTATAAGTGTAATTGATGTGGGGGCGGGGATGCAGACCATCAGATTCCAGGTCAGGAAAATAATTCACAGTATCAAAATTTCAGCCCGGTTGATTCTGCAAGCTTTGGGGTCAATGTCACCGGCATAATTTTAGTTCCTCTAGCAAGATTTCATATGAGACTTCTTCAGTGGATCCCAGCAACACAGTGGTTGATTGTTTATCAGTGCATGTCAGCACAAATAATAATTACTTAGGCATGCAGAAGATACCTTTGGTGATGGATTCGATCAGATCTGGTTCTACAAGGCCATCCTTTCATCCTCCCTCAGTCCAAGGCTATAGTGACCATGGACACTTCCCAGAATGGGGGGGGGGAATTCCTGGGGAAAACGGTCCTAGGCACTTGGTTCTCATAAGAGGCCAACATGCATATCAATGTCCTGGAAATGAGAGCAGCGCTGTTAGTATTGCAGGCATTCCAGGACTTTTTACCTTTCAGGACAGTTGTGATCCATACACAACATGTCAGTAGTTTGGTACATCAAAAGACAAGGGGGGAACCAGGTCTTGCCAATTGTGTCAAGAAGCCCTCAGAGCGTGAAAATGGGAAATTTCTTCCAACTGCTTTCTGATAGCAAAGCACATTCTGGGGAAATCCAGTGGAATAGGGGACAAACTGAGCAGGTCCATTCTACTTCCTCATGAGTGATCTCTCAACAGGAAAGTGACAGATATGATTTTCCATCAATGGCACCAGCCTTGTTGCTTTCTTTTTGCATCTGTCCTAAACAAGTGCAGCAGCTTTTTTGCCCTTATCCCTCCAGTGGGGGAGTCACAGAAGGATGGTCTACTCCATGACTGGCCCCGTCTGTCTTTTATATGCCTACCCCCCAAATTCTTAAATTCCTACAGGAAGCTGCCCAGTTGAAGAGCAGAGACAGCCTATTGAACTGTACTGGCCTCAACAGATCTGGTTCTCTTTCCTTTGGCCTCATCTACTTTACCCACCTTGGATTCTGGATCAGACTCCAGACCTCCTGTCTCACCCAACAGCCATGATTCATCCAGATATCTCAAACCTGAACTAAGCAGCGTGGTTTCTTCAATTCCTTTAATAGCCAGACAACCGATACTCTCTTCCCCTGTCCATCACATATTTTTATCTTCCCATAAGGCTTCTGCAAGAAAACTTTACAGAAGTAAATGGCAAAGGTTCATTTTTGGGGCACAACAGAAACACTTCGTCCCCTTCTCAGCTCCAGTACAAAGTGTTCTTGAATTTTTGCCAATTTTTAATGAGGGAGCTAGCTCCTTAACAATTAGAGGTCAGTTAGCACAGTCTCTAATTTTCATATTGGATTTGAGAATTCCTCCTTGGCTTCATCTAAGCTTTTTAAAGCCTTTTTGAGAGGCAACCTCCTGATGAGACCAAGTTATATAAAGATCCTAATCCATTATGGAAATTTAAATTTGGTACTGCAGGCCTTAATTCATTTTCTCTTTGAACCAGCTGCTAAATGTGATCTTAAATTCCGGACCTGGAAAACTGGAAATCTTTTTGGTGGCCATTACCTTTGTTAGAAGAATTTCAGAACTTCAAGCATTGCCCTCTAAATCTCCCTACTTGATTTTTCATAAGGACAGAGTCACTTTCCTTCCTAAGGTGGTGTTAGAATCCAATATTAACCAGTCCATTAATCTGCTAGTCTTTTTTACGTTAATTTGCAAACAAAGGTGAATGTGTTACATGTATTAGATGCCCATAGATGATTACATTTTACCTACATAGAGTGAAATATATTGGCAAAACAGATCAATTATTTGAATCCTTTGCAGATTCTAAGTTGGGAAAATCAGTTGCAAAGGTAATTTTAGCCAGAAAGCTGACTGATTACATATTATGTGTCACAACCAATTGGGTCTATCTTTACCAAAACTTCTAAGAGCCCATTCAACTAGGTCCATGGCAACCTCTTCATTGTTCCTAATATAGGGCTTCAATGAACGACATATGTGCAGCTGCAACTTGGGCCAATCCTCATGCCTTTATTACTCATTGCAAACTAGATCTAGTCTGAAGGGGAAGAGCAGCCTTGGCTCAACTGTGCTCAGGAATATCCTTCCTTAGAGTCTACCTGGGAATTTAGGTAGATGGGGACTCTGTCCCAACAGATGATGATAGAATGAAAATTGACATCATCAGATAAAGAAGTTAAGTACTTGCCACAGCGTTCCTTTTGTGTTGTCCATTTTCTTTCTTCCTCAACTCCCCACCCACCAACCCTTGACCTTTTTCACTATGGGTATCTGGAAGAACGAGAGATTGCAAGGACATCACTGTCCTTCATGTGGAGCTCCAGATATGGTTTATTTTGTTGTAAATGTTATAGTAGTTCTTTCTGTTTTATATAAAACAGCAAGCAAGATCTGAGGTATGTTAGAATTTGGTGCATTATGGGTAAGGGAGGGGCTTGCAAGCTTTTTGGTGGCCACAAGCTAAAGTAATGATCATGTTGGATCCAAAACCAACGGTTGAGGAAGAATGAAAATGGACAACACAGATGGAAAATTATAGCAATTGCATGACTTCTATTTTTGCTGTATGGTAGCACATCCTTGGTGTGATTTCTGGCCACAGTTTGAGACTTCTGTACTTTAACGCTGTTGTGAGCCAGCATGAGGACCTGGACTTGATACTGAATTATAGGGAGTCATGCTAAGGATTCACAGTGAGTTAAAGTTGAATTATTCAATTACAGAGTCCAAAGAACTTGTGAACATTGAAGTCCAGTGAGGCTGCTGAGTATGAGGCTAAATATATTGGCTTTATTTAGCAAATGTGTTAAAGGATGTTAATGCATGTTGAATTTTAAGTGGAGTGATTGCATAACCAGTTATGCAGTATTCCATCATTTCAGTATATATATTTTTTGGGAGGGGGACTTCAGGCAGGGCATAAGTTTGTTTTTTTACACAGTGATACTGAATATTACTGGGAAAAAAGTTGTGGCACAGTTTAATTACTCATTAGATGTTGTGGAAATACATAACTACTATGCCAATATTGGCTGTAGCACACTGGAATGAAGAACCTCATGTCAGTCAGGATTTGAGGCAGAATTTAAACCAAAACATGATAGGTTAGTATTGGCAGCCCAGAATAGTGCGGACTATGTAGGCATTGGCTTACAAAGGTTAAAACAGAACTGTGAGCAGTCACACATCTTGTTGCTAGGTGTGAGGCACTAATGGCAGAGGGACTGTGTACTAAAAGGCTTATTATTGTGGCAAGACTTTTGCAAAGTACAGTATTGAAGTAGCTGAGAAGCATTGGAAACATGAGCCACAAAGAATTATAAAGTGTGAAGAAGTTTATATCACGTGGGATTACCTATTACCACCAGTTCAAAAAAATAGATGCGGGAAAACCAGTTACAGTAGTACATGAAAAGAAGACAAAAGTTGCATTGATTATTGAAATTGCTACATCCAGTGATTACAGTGTCATACGTTCAGAGAGAAGCGAAGTCATAAAATACCAGAATTTGCAGGCAGAAACGAGAGCAATGTGGAAGAAGAATATTCAGACAGTTCCAGTATTAGTAGTAGGAGAAGTGGCTCTAATAAAGAATTTGCAGTTTTATTTAGATATGCTACTAGTGCATGCAACTCTGTATGAATTGCAGGAGTCACTTCTGGGCACATTGTAGGTGCTGTGAAGAGCATGTTTTGGCTAACATCAAAGACTGAAACAATATGATTTCACAATAGTCTTACTTTAACTTAGAAATGTGGTTCATTCCCATCATGGTATTTGAAACCCAAAAGACTTGGAGAAATTAAACTTCGAGTGATATTGAGGTGTGCTTAGCAGTTGTGCACATTCACAAGCTCATCTCCTATTAACCCAGCCACCTCCCAGCCATCAGAATGCATTTATGTTTGTAATAACGCATGCACGTCTGTGCAGCAATGTGATACATAGATTTCAGCATGACTGATACTCATTTGCATAAGAAGTTTCTAAACCAGCCCCAACGTCTATGGCCTCAGTCCACCATTTTAACTCCACTGAGCCATGTTCATTTTCAGCAGTCTGGAAAAAGTGCAAACTAATGGACACATTTCTGTAAATAGTAATAAAGTGAAATTAGAAAAACAAACTTCTGTTTGTGTAATTCAGTGATATCTGTTGAACAGCACCCTTATTTTACTTGCAGGACATGACAGTTAAGTAGTAGTTTAAGGCTTATTTATGATTGGGAATGTGAAACGTGCCATTTTTTACTGCTGTCTGCATATGTTAAGGGGCTTACTGTTGGCAAGTAGAAAAGGGTCTTTGGTTAGAGGAATGGTTATCAGCAACAGAGAAATGATTTGAAGTAATTTATAACATACATTAACCTAGCCACTTCCATACCCTAACAGGAAACACGTTGCAGCTAAACATTTGACAGCTAACTGCACTGTGGGTTAACATAACAGACAGAGTGCTGTCAAGCTAATTAAAGTCCACAGCACAAAAGTTATCCTTACTGCAGTTATCTGATATGTGTTATAAACTTGCATGAATGAAGCATTCATGAGTGAGAGAATGGTTTATTTTTGCCCCAGTGTATGCTAGCAATTGAGCAGCAGGAAAAGACACCTTTCCTTCAGAGGAGAACCACATCATTATGAATGCTTGGAGGACATATGGGAAATAGCTTGGGGAAAAGGGGCCCAAAGCTGACAGAAAGAGCTAAGGCATGGAATCAGGTGGTGGCTAGAATTAATGCAGTCAGGGGAAGTAATCACACCTTGGCACAGTACAGCAAAAGAGCAAATGACATTGTGGGATTTGCAAGGTCAAAGGCTAGGCAGAATGGAGTTAACTGTAACAGCACAGTTGGAAACTCTTCTGCACTGCAACAGTTGATGTTTGATGAAGAGTTCTTTTTGTTTATAAGGGGTGATGACTTTGACACAGATGAGGATGCTAGTGGAATCATCTGTGGTGGTGTGGACACTGGTACTTTCAAGCCACTAATAGTACAAGTAGACATGCAGTAAAGAAGGTTAGTGTGTAGCTGATTTAAGCATATTATGCTGAGATCTACCAGCCATGATACCTGTCCACGTGTAATCCTTAATATTTCTCCCTCATGCAGGGCATCTACATCAGGTCTAGCCCAAAGGCAACCATTTTTGCATGAAAAATGAGACTGTCATATTTGTCTGTCTGGATAAATCATTTCATCCAACACAGGTCTGATTAACCATGTGCTCATATATTTCTTCACAGTCAGCAACTTAAGCAGCCACTTCCTGTGGCTCTGCACAGCAGGTTGATGTTGACAACAGAATGGCTGCCAACAATGATTTCATACATCTCATATTCAACACACAGCCTGGGGACAGTGGCACACAGTCGCCTAGTGTACTGGTAATACCCACCTTCTCTTAAGCACAGCAGAATGAGGAAATGACTTTAATGTGGGAGGAGTAGGGGAACACTACATAGCTCAGCACCTGTTTCTTCTGCATGAGCAAAAAGAGGCTGCCATTTCAGAGGAAACACTACCTACTATCACACCTGTACAAAGGGGCTCCAAGTGAAGACAGTTTTTACATTTAGCTACCTATACACACAAGGTCTTGGCTTCCCAGTACCAGAAGTGCCATGGCATAGTTCGGGTATAGGCCACTGACGCTGAGAATCTGATAGAGATGGCTAGAGTACTGCAGGGTAAACATGAGGATTTTCAGTATACTTGGGAATATTGGAAGACTGATAGACAATTTCATGATGATTCTTATGTGCAGTATGGTTGTACATAGAGCATCCTTGTCTGCTTCCATGTGCAGACTAGTAAAGACTTACCAGACACAGTAGAAACACACCTAGATGTGGTTCTTTCCACACACATGGAGTACGAGCAAGTCAGACTTCATGTATTTAAAGAAAGTGGTGAAGAGATTCTGGATGACACAACCTAAAAAAAAGCAGCAAGGCCTCAGCAGACTTCAACAGTATATGTGGTAGAATCTCTCTGTCATAATCTAGGTCTGACAGCACTGCCAGAGCAGTGTCTGGAAGTCTCCCTGCATCCAGTAGATCCTGGCATTGCAGCAAGTCAGCATCAAACTTGCATGCCAGATTTGCTTATGACCTCTTGGACCATCACCAACACTATCCTTAAGGGACAACCTTGATACGAAAGTCATGTGTCATGCCTAAGTTAGCCGTCACCCAACAGTTACTGTTCAGTCATGGGTATTTATGCATGATTCTTCATTACGTTTGAGAAACGATGATGAGATAGTATAAAGAAAATAGTGTGCAAACAGCTGTGATCACTGCAGGAAGAACTTCCCTAATAGCTCAATTCATATCTTAAGAAAAAGTTGTGAGGAACCACCACGATGTTGAATAAAACGATTTTAATGAGAACAAGCGCTTTCACGCACCCCTATGGCGCACTTCATCAGGTTACATCAATTAAACAAATTCATCAAATTTATACTCAAAATCCTTATATAATTAAACAATCAATCAATTTAAAAAAAAATTAATTAATCAATTTAGGCAACCTAAAATAAAACATTAAAATCACATTTAAAGCTGCAGTTCTCAATTGCAGGTAACTTCCTCATATCTATACAAAGCACAGCGACTAGCTACATTGACCATAAAATAATAAACACTTAACAAATATATAATATTTGATATGATGGCAACATCTTAGAAGTCACTGAGTATGGTAAGCAACAATAAATAAATATAAGGAATAAGTGCAGAATATCTAAAAATATCATATAAATTCAACTAACATCCATTACTTAGTTCATAACTTATCATGAGACCAGATAAAAGATTTTCTACGTTATTACAACAAATATAACCAAGGAAAATATGTATAAAAATTATGTATAATATCAGAAACAGCTAATAATGAATAATATATATCAAGGCTTAACATTATTTATGTCCAAGGAGAGCGGGTCTAATACTAAGGGCTTGATTTAACCCAGGTTCAATGTGTGACCTAAGATTAAAAATCCATTTAAGTTCATATAATTCAAGTGAGCCAATGTTGTCACCTTCCCTCGGGTTATTGTATACTGTCTGTATAACCCTGAATTTAAAATGATGTTTCGGGTACAGATGACCATGCTTAGCTAATGCATTGCTAATATTCCCCTTTCTAATATCATAATCATGATTATACACACGATCCCTAAGCCTACATAGTAGGCATCATATAGGTCACAGGTAGCCAAGTAGATCACATTTTTAGAGTCACATGTCACATAAAAAGTAGGTGTAAAAGTTAGACTCAGACCAGGTACTGTGAAAGGCTGCGTTTTAGATATAAATCTACACATGTTACAGTTAGTACATGGATACGTTCCTTTCTTAAAAAGTGCCCTAATGTCCACCATGGACCCATCAAATTTATCATTACATAGTAATCTTTTCAAATTCAAGCTATTTTTGAATCTAAAAGTGGGTCTTCTGCCCGCAATCTGGGCAATGATAGGATCTAATAACAAAATCTTCCAGTTGCTCATAATAATATTGGTAACTTGTTGAACATCATTAGTGTATTTAATACTAAAAGCCAATCACGTGTCCTGTTGATAAACTTTTTTAAAATAATTACCATTACTGTTATTAGACAAGGCTCCCAATACCAAGGACATTTGGTCATCAACCAATCTAGATGGATACCCTCTATCAATAAAATATGCTCTTTGATGTTGAAGCTGCATCTCCATGTCTTCTTGTTGGTTACATAGGCGAACAGTTCTAATTAACTGCCCTCTGACTACATTACGAAAAATGTGTCGAGGGTGCATGCTATTATAATGGAGAATAGCATTTCTCCAACAAGGTTTTCTATATATAGAAGTAGTGATATTATTCAGAGAATCTTTGGAAATGGTAATATCCAAGAAGCTAATAGTGTTGTATGACCACGCCAGCGTGAATTTTAAAAAAGAGGTGGTGGATTCCATATAGGTGACAAATTCTAATAATGAAGCCATATCACCATTCCAAAACAATATGATATCATCAACAAAACGCCTATACAAAGTAACATTCTTAAACCTGTCAAAACCTTTTCTTCCACTGATATACCACTAGATTAGCATATGCATTAGCACAGGGAGTGCCCATGGCTACTCCCCATGTTTGTGCATATGCTTGATCCTGGAACATAAACACATTGTTATTTAGCACCAAATCAAGAAGACTGCATATTAACATTTGGTTGCCACTATCAAAGGTCCCATCTATATGTAAAAACTCTCTTATGGCTTCCAAGCCATAGTCATTGGGAATACTTGTGAAAAGGTTTTTTATATCCATAGTAACTAGTATGGTCTCACGGGACATGTTAGTTATAGTGGAATGTGACTTCAAATCATCCAAAAGCCCATAAGAATCTTTCAAAGTAGTCGGTACTGCCTTAATCAAAGGACCCAACTTAGACTGTATAAATATAGAGAAACGATGATGAGATAGTATAAAGAAAATAGTGTGCAAACAGCTGTGATCACTGCAGGAAGAACTTCCCTAATAGCTCAATTCATATCGTAATACAATTCCCTTTACAATGCTGCCAGTAAAACTAGTAGTAGCATGTACAGAGTATGACTGAATTTAGTTTCTGAAAAAAACAAGTTTGTTTTCAGTAATGTAAAGAAGCCCAGCATACAGCGGCAATTTGACCGTGCACCACACAACATAGCAATCAGTATGTATAATGAACACATTCCAAATTTTGCAAAACACAATTGAGTATGAAACACTAAGTACTCATCAGGTAGTCACTGTGTAGGCTTTCTTCATTATTATGTTTGAAACACCATACTACAAAAAAAAATCCTATAAATTATCAGTACTTTAGCAACAGTATACTCAGAATACTTTACTTTTCTGCACCCACTGTAGTGAAGAATGATAGTACTAGCCCCATGCATGCTGCAGTTCATCTTATTTTTTAACTTTGATTGATATCCTCCCAGTTTACTTCTTAAATGTATACCAGTCCTGTTACACACATCCAAAATCTCAAAACTGTGGCAGTATTTAAGAGAATCATATAAAAATGTGTGCCTAATTTCAAAAGTTCACCATTATTCTTTGTCTTTACCACTGTTAAAATGTATGCATGATGATAGATGTCACTACTGTAACGCATATAATACAATGCATAATGAAACATCCAATTAAGTCTGAAAAAAGGAAATTACTTAGAAAAAATGTTTAATGTACATTGTCAGTTGACCATGCATCACACTGCATGCATCAAGTATTATCAGTTTCATTTTTTTTTTTCACTTTCATTAAGTGAATGTCACGGTCCATAGTTGTGAACTAGGCATCTCCTCTTTGCTTGTACTGCCATGTACCATGCATGAACCTGCCACTAGCTTGCCACCATCGCTGTCTTCGCTAGTGGAAGGAGAGCTGTACTGCCATCATGGGGTAGTTACAAAACCAGACTGATGCATAGTCAAGTTGTGCAAAATGTAGCACTTAGTAAACATCCTGCATGCAATAGCAGGGTCATACTGAAGGGCACTCAGACTCATCCAGGCAATATAAATTGGCTTTCAGCAGGCCAAACACTCATCCAGTGACTGTTCATGTTTAGACAGGGTGTGTTGAAGATCTCCTCAGCAGAGAACCAGGTAAGAAGGTATGAACTTGAGTGACTTTTAGCTTGCTAATCCTTGTAGGAGGGTTTGGGGCTACTTACAGCCAGATGCTTCTCGGAAGAGACTTGGTAAGCATTTCCCATCTGATAGGCAGAATACTCTTTTTTTGTAGTTGAGTAGTAGGTGGGGGGGATTGGTGGGTGGTTGTCAGATGCATGTACCCTGCCCTATTTAGGACTTCCCTTCCCCTACATAACCACAGGAAGTCCCCACCCTTATTTACCATAAATATGTTGCCCCACTCTTGGCTATCAAATGAAGAATGGTCACGTTTCTTGCAAGATGAAGTTTACCAAAGCCTATGGCAGGATATCACGGGGACATGGTGGCCAGAAAAAAATGTATGCAGTGATAAACCTCACTTTTAAATTAACTACTAGCATTGTAATGCTACATGTAGTGACACCCACCACATATTGGCAGAAGTACATTATAATTGTTTGCGGGCTTTTTATATATATATATATATATATATATATATATATATATATATATATATATATAAAAGAAGAAACCTCTTTATTGAATTTTCACTTATGACATAGGCAGTCATACATTTATAAAAATGAAAACAAACCATATTGATATATTCATTTGCAGACACTATGCACCACATATATACTCTTCAATACAGAGCATTACATAGCTCATTCAATTTCTGCCTTCCCGTAAACTTCATTCCTCCTTCAAAACCTTGTTCTGCATGTATTATTGTCACTATTCCCATTTTTTCTATGTAATTTGCTCCTGCCCTTTTCTAAAGATCCCACTTCAAGTTCTGTTACGATATTCCCTACTTCTAGCAGGGTTGGCTTAGACTTTGATTTCCATATTGTAGTATTTGCTTTTTTTGGCAGCCACCAGAATTAAACTTGGCAAGACCTTATTAAGTCTGGGCAATTCTGATTCAGCATTGCAGCTCAAAAAATCATTTTCTTACTTACACCAGTTTACTCACCAGGTGTCTCCGACAGAGTAGTCCACAGGGATTTTTTTTTAAATCTGCCAACTCATTACTCTCCCAGAAAATATATTCCTACTTGCCCCTTTCTTTCCCATCACACCTCCAATATTTGCAGTCTACCTGGGGAAGAATCTTTGGAGTCATTTTTGGTATAAAAAATACCTATGCAAGCACTTCCATGCAAAAATATTAATCTTCTAGTTTGTTGCATATTTGGGAGCCATACATAATGTCCTCCATTGTTTCTTTGAACTTCTTATCCAATCAGTCTTCCCAATCCTTTCTAACCTCCTCTGATTGATTCTTGTATTTTATCATGCAGTATTTTGTATGCCCTACTAATTAGCCATTTTTTAGCAGCACCTTCTATTCTACAAAAAACTTTACCAGTGCTGGTCTTTCACTTAGGATCCCCCTATTCCTTTCTATTTGCCTATACTCTGATATCAGTCCTTGATACGGACAGCAATCTCTACCCTACAGTTCATATGTATTCATAGCCTCTTCCGATTCTATTACCTTTCCCATTATTTGCTCCTAGTACCCTGCTTCCTTTGCCAATTTTCTCCAGTGAATTCTAGCCCCCCTTTTGCCTTTTTTTTTCAGTACCTCTAATTACAGTCATCACTATCGGCAGAGTTTCCTTTCTCCATTCCCGTGTTGACTTGGTTCTTAGAATACTTTCTGCTATTTTATGAATATATTATGAATATTCTGTATGGTTATTTTTATTCTCCTTAAGGATCTGCATCCAAAATCCCAATCTCGTCTTGTTTCTTGAGGTTCACTATTTCATCATCATCATCCATTTCCACTTTTGATTGTAGCTTTCTACTTGTGCTATGTATAAGAACCTTAACTGTGTAGTTCTGAAATACCCCTTCAAATCAGGTAGTTCCAAAACAACTTGTTTTATTGAAAGGATCAGTTTATCCCATTTGACTCTTGCCCTCTTCCCCTCCCAGGTAAAATTCTTCAACTCTTAATTAATTGTTATCCACAACTTCTCTACCGGTTGATAAAAATATGCCTTACATGTGCATAAAACTAAAGGTACTAAAAATATTTTCGGTGCTTGTATCTTGCTATCCATATCCATAAAACAGACTTTCAGTTTCTCAGGTTTATACTGTGTTTTGTTTAGTCTTTTCCTGCATATCCTTAACAGCCATAACATAATCCTTTTTAACTCATACTCCTCAATACTTCATTTAATTGTCCCCACAAATATGGGTATTACTGAACCAGTTTGTATGTAGCTGCATAGTTTACAGCTGTTGCCTTTGTCTTCAATAATTTTGTATCCCAAGAAGATTTGCAACCATTTCAGAACATTCCACAACACTGAAATGTCCTTTTCTGCTTTTATCAGGTGCAAAATATCTGCAAATGAAGCCAACTTTTGCTGATTACAGTGCAAATTAATGTCCTTGAATTTCTTAGTCCTTTATTTTTTTCTCCAGTGCTTCTAAATATAACACCAATAAAGAGGAAAGATGATACCCCTGCCTGTTTTCCTGTGTTCAAACAGAACTTGTCAGAGACAAACCCCCCCACACTTTAATTTTCTCATCTGATCCCTTATATATCCTCCTAATTAACAATTTATTGTCAGGGAATGCAAATGCTTCCATTGCCGTACTCATAAAATCCTAGCATACTCTGTCAAATGCTTTCTCACCAATGGTTGACTAACAGCAATCTTTCTAAACTCATGCATTTTACCCAAAGTAGTCCTTTATTTCTTCTCTAGCACTGCATTTGCACCTCTTCTTGTCCTGAGATTCCTTCTATTCTGCAATACTTTAACTTTTGTCAATCCCTGTAAATAATTCTTGTTAATTCTTAACCATATCTCTTTTTCTTTTATTTCTACCCTATTTTTAATCTCCTCTTTCATTTTATCCCACTCACTAGCTATATTTTCTGAAGAAATTTCTATCTTCATGAATAACTCATGGGTAGTATCCGCTACCAATTCCATAAATTCCTGTCTGTTTAGCAGATAGGTGGGGAATCACCGATGTCCCATTTTTGTTTCATTACCCTGCATTCTTGTTTTAGTTATTTGTTAGTGATCTGAAATAGTTATTTGATGCTTGTCCAAGCTCTAAATTAAATGCACATGTTTCTGTGAAATATAATTTCTGTCTAGCCTAGCCCAGTTTTTGTACCTTGGGGAATAATATGTAAGTTCTGTCCAAGGTTCTGCCACCGAATTCACATATTCCATACCAAATATTTTCATACATTTCTTCAAACATCTAACCTCTATTGTTATCATTTCCATTCTAGGTCCCCAGATATATCCTCACTGTTGCAAATCAAATTCCATTCCCCACCTCGAAGTAATATTCCCAGCTGAAAGCTGATTATTTCTCCCAGAATTTGTTATAGCAGTTTTAGGTGGAGTATAAGTACATGCCAGTGTAATCCTCCTTCCTTGTCAGTAGTCCCTTAACACTACAAATCTGCCATTACTGCCCCCCCCCCCAGTCACTGTTGGAACTCCTCTAATAATGTTTATATTATTTGAGTTCTTGGTTTAAACTATATCTCTGCCCCCAGTACTTTTTTGCAAGGATTGATGGCTGAGGGTATTTAGTGCATTTCTATTTTTTTCTTTGTGGATTTAACAAATATTACATCCGTTACTGTTTCTTTTAATTACTATTAGTAAATAGAATGCTTTAAAATTGATGTATCATGCTGTTAGATACAGTTACTAAAACTGGCAAATGTGTATTGCATTGGAAAGTCACATTTTTGTATTGCAGAAACACTTTATTGCAACCAAATTGAAACATTAAGAATGCAAACATTTTTTAACTGAAAGCCATAGCAACTATTTTAAGTTTATACCACTTTCCTTTTTCACTCTGTTCAAAGTCTATGGATGCTATCTCATTCATGTGTATGCACACCTCCATAATGATAAATGTCCTGCCTCTTATTTCTCTTTTTCTTCCATTATCTGGATTGCCCTTTTAAGGTGTAATTGCACCAGCAATTGAGGTTTTTGAGCGGGCTTTTTAATTAAGTAATCTGTAATTCCTGTATAAAAGGAGTTCATTTCCTGTATGTTTTAAAATCCTCTGAAGAAGCTACACTGTGTTTGTGGCGAAAACGCTACTTTTATTTGCCTATTTAATAAAAACGCGTTAAGGAAAGAACTCTTGGGCTTGGTGTTCCTGTTGGTCTGGAGCTTTTTCGCTTGTTCGTTTTCTGGTTTCTGGCATTTTGATGTTCATAATGTAGTAGAAAATATTTTAAGAACTAACCCAGCCCAGGAATAAAGAGAGCAGATTTTGCCAGTAGGCATGTTTGCATGACTTTCCGAGCTGGCTGCACACTGATGAGCTCTACCAGTGAGTAAAAGAAACCGAAAGACAGGGGCCAGGAACTGTCACTTTTTAGTAAATTCAGTTACTGGCTAGTATACTGCCTGGATGCCAGCAAAGACGGAACTAAGAGAATCTGAAAGGAAATCTGGGAAAAGGTGAAGGAAAAACACTGAGAAGAATTATGCAGCTGTTAAACAAAAAGCAGTTCAAGCTCAAGCTTTGGTGCAAGACATGACTTCCAGTAATCTAAAGGAAAAAAATTGCTCAGAGCTGATTTAAAATAAATGAAACACTGAAGGAGTATATCACTCAAATAACAAAAGGCTGGAAAAATGGAAGAAGCTTTAAAATGATCCTCATTGTCCTATTTGGATACAGCACATAAGTATTCTTTCAGAAAAACTCGGCTAGACATAAATGCCACCCGGGTCATTAGTCAAGTAACAACCTATAGATCTAGATCTAGACTGATATTAGGATGAACTGATAAAACTGTAAAATTCAGTGGTCAAAATGGAGAAAAGGCTGGCTGAGTATGAGACTGTTCAAGAAGAGATATTTCAAAAAATGGTAGACTTAGAGGACAGAAGACCTATTTTCTTCTGTACCAGAGAAACTAGAAGGAACACACTATTAGTTTTATGAAGGTACAAATAAGCAACTAGACTGGTATTTCACAGCAGGAACCCTTAATTGAATGGGCACGCTGCATGTTTGCTCTTAATAGGACCATGAGAGAGCAGCCAAGACCTTTATTAGTAAAGATGCAAACTTATCAACAGAAAGAGCTGATCCTGACAAAATTGTGGCAAAAGGGTAAAGTATTAAAAGTTGGAGACATTGTAGTGTTTGTGGAAAATGATTATTCACTAAACCAGGCAGAAGAGAAACAGTTATTCCAGTAATCAACGAATGCCAACAAGCAGGTATGCGATTCAAGCTGATATATCCAGCTGTCTTCAGAATATATTTTTCCTGAGGGTTCAAAACCATTTTTTGATGCAGAAAAGGCTAAGGAGGAAATTCAAAAGTTTGCCCAACAAAAATTACGCCATCAAGTAGAAGGGGACTCTGCTTCTTATTCTTCTGATAATAAAACCCACAGAGAGACTTTGACAATTAAACCTTTTGCATAAACCAATGGTGAAAAAGAGCGGAGCAAAGCTGAATTTCCTTCAAGAAGGTTTATTAAAACAAAATAAATAGATGTATATATATATATATACATGTATGTAGCACTTAGGGAGACAATATAAACTATACAATATATATATATAAGCAGTAGTACATAGATGTCAATGTATAAATGAATAAATACATAAAATATCTCAATCGGTTCTATTTCATGTAAGCCCATATAAATATTGTAATAGTTGTCAACATTTGATGTTCAGTAACTAATGTTAAAACTCAATGTTTAATATTCCTACGTTTTTTGAGCATTGGTCTGATAGAGGCTCTTATATTCAATCCATGGCCTCTGTCAGCTCTCAGTCTAATAATCCAATGGCTCTCCTTACTCTCCGTATGATTCTTAATATCCCCACCCCTCACATTAGGTGTTACCAACTCTAAAACCCTAAATTTGAACTGGTGTGCATCACCTAGCTGAGCTACGTGTTTGGCTAGCGCATTATGTTGTGAAATCTTCCTTATCTCATATAGATGTTCTCTGATTCTCTCTCTCAACTGTCTGTTGGTTTTACCAACGTAGAATGATGTACAACACTGGCATACTGCCAGATAAACTATATTCTTTGTTTTGCAATGTGCATTCACTCGTGTATCAAACATCATATGTAAGTCCGGATGCCAAAACTCTTCATTGGTATCTATATAGGCACATTGGTTACAGTCCCCGCATGGTTCTGTGTGCTTATTTACAGTGCCTGGTTCCTTATATTTAGGGTAACAGAGCATTCTCTTCAGATTATACTTATTCCTAAAAAGGAACCTAGGTTCATTGCCCACAATCTCTCTAATGTTTTCATCTATACATAAAATAGGCCAGAACTTCTGTAAAATACTTCTAACCATTGCATAATCTGATGTATAAGAAGTAGAGATCTTTACAGTGGTTTCTTTCCTATCATAACTATCTACTGTGCTGACAGGAGGTCCAAAATATGGTGCTGCTCTTCCTAACCTCAAGTGTGGTATGTCTTACAAGTTATATTCCACTTCAAGTTCTTTATAGCCTCTATCAGTCAGTCGCTGTTTCAGATTAGCAATTTCATTTGTAAAACCCAAATATGTGGCATTTAGCCTCAAGGCTCTCATGCCTTGTCCTTTAATAATGTTCCTGAAAATGTAGGGTGGATGCATACTGGTTCTCATCAAGAGATTGTTATGGTAACACGGTTTCCTATAAACACCAGTATTGATGAATCCACAATCCATTTTCTCTATAAACAAATCCAGGAATTCTATCCTTTCATTAGAGACCTCCATAGTGAATTTTAAATAATCAGTCACGCTGTTCATCAACTTATGGAAACCTTTTAGAGACTCCAGGTTACCTGTCCATAAAATAAAAAGGTCATCGACGAAACGTCGATAGAAAGCTACATTCTCCTTAAAAGCTGTCATCTGAAAAAGAACCTCCTCTTCCCAGTATGCCAAAAACATATTGGCATAACTGTTGGCGCAGGGGGTCCCCATTGCTACGCCATCTCGTTGTCTATAAAGGTAGCCTTGAAATAGGAAAACATTATTCTCTAAAATGAGTTCTAAGAAATGGGCTAGTAAGTCTATCTTGACTATGTTATAACTGCTATGTCTCTGCAAATATGTAGAGACATATTCTACACCTAGATTATTTGGTAAAACAATGAATAAAGATTGTACGCCCATCGTTACCAAAAGAGAATCATGTAGATGGATTTTGGTATTCAAGCATTCATAAAGTTCCAGGAGAAACTGTTTAGAGTCTTTTAGCACTATTCTGTTGTCATTCAAGACTAATCTCAGGTGCTTCTCTACATAAACAGAGAGGTGTTCTGTCACCCAACCTTGACCAGAGACAATAGGTCTCATTGGTGGATTACAGGCATCTTTATGTATTTTTGGGAGTCCTTGTATTTCTGGAATAACAGGTGTTTTATTATTAAGATATTCATATAATTCCTGGTCAATTATTTCACCTCTGAACATATCAAGTAATGAGTTGGAAATGTGTGTAATTATATCCTGCACGTTGTGCCATTCAATTCTTACATAAAAATCATCCTCTAATAATTCAAGCATGGATTTATTATAATGTAAAATGTCCGTAATCACAATACGACCTCCTTTATCGGCTGGTCTTATAATTACGGATCGTGAGGTTTGAAATTGTTTCAAACTCTGTCTCTCTCTTTATAAGTAAGATTTCCTCTTTTACGTTTATGCATCTTATTACTGCTCCCAGTATGGTATTGGAACAGCTCATCTTCTGTTGTTCTCATATAAGCTTCTAATAGAGGGTGATTATTGGGAATATAATTACTCAGATTCTTAAAATTGGGTAACTGCATATGTGTACTATCTGCTATAAGATCACCATTTCCTTGATTCTTAAACTATAGTTTCAACATGACATTCCTACAAAACATCTTAAGATCCACTATAGTGTCAGTCAAGTTACTATTACTGCTTGGAATAAAATTCAGACCCTTATTAAACAAATCCTCATCATCATTAGTTAAAGTATAGCTAGAAATATTATGGACTAACGACCCTTCTTTTAATACACCTTGATTATGTAAATCTATCATTAAGTTTTGCGTTGTGCCCACATTTTCTTTATTGTTTGGTGTGGTACAAACTCATCTGATAGTTTTCTTTTTTGTCGGCCTCTGCACATAGACCTGGTTCTCCTCGTGCCTTTCTCCTTTCGGACTGGTAGGGGAAAAGGAAGTGGTTCTCCTAACCTGTTGTCATAATTCATTAATGTCTCTCTGTTCTTAGGTCTGACCACTTGTTCATTTCCTGTGTATGTTAGAATATTATTATTTCTAGTTATTTGTACCTCAGGGTACAAATTACGACCACCTGTTTCATCTATAAATGGTACCTGTTCAACTGACTCCCTAATAGTCACATCTATAATGTTGGAAGATGTAGTAGGGGTTCGGTCATTCAAGGGGACCGTATCAATGCTACTAATACTGACCCCATCAACAACACAGCCATCCAAGGGCACATTAACATTACTTGTATCAGTAGAAGGTTTATCATTCATGCTATCAGAATGACTAACAGTGGTTTTATTAATAACACAGCCATTCGAGATATTATTCACAGTATTTACAGCAGTTGGATATTTGTCCTTCATAACACTACTAGTGCTATGTCGTTCATTTGAGTTCGAGTCATTTGTTCTCTGTGCATTTTTTACATTTCTGGTGACATCAATACTATCTTGACCATACCTCGGCCAAACAAAAACATGACCGAGCCTAAAATCTTTAGTATCCCTCAAAATTTTATTATGCTTCTGCTGAAGTAATTTCCGTTCGAAAGCAGATACTCCATCTAAAAGGCTCTCGAACAAAGGTTCAACACAACTATTCGGAAAAGAGTCAAATATAAACTTCTCTTGCCGCTTAATTTTTACAGTTAGTAGAGCCTCTTCTGGGGTAAAATAGTCTATAAACAATTTAAGATATTGTTTGCTTACCCCTAGATTGATCTGCTGCCATTGCGATAATAAATCCGGGTGATGTTCACCCTGGTTCGGCATATTCAGGACCCGAAGTCCTCTCGGTACAATCTGTTTTTCTAGACAGTAATGAAAGTGTAAGCGCTACACCTGCAGACGCTTTAAACGGAAAAAATCCTTCTCTAAATCATCTAACGCATGCTGTAAGCGTTCCAAGTCCGCCGTCTCCTCACTATCGTCATCAGTACGCCCCTGCGAGCTTAATTGCCAGGAAGTAGTCTTAGAGCAAGACAAATATTGCTCAAACCTTTTATGTAGTACTGCCACAGATCCTTGGTGTTCACCTCGAGGATGGTAGTCCAACTCAATATCGACAGTGTCCTGCATCGCTTCACTTCTGACTATGGTGTAGAAATAAATAAAGGCAAATAGCAAAAGCAATAGTCCCACCAAAGCGTCGGACAAACGCTCTTGCTCAAAAAATGAATAATAAAACTGCATAAACCAATGGTGAACAAGAGCGGAGCAAAGCTGAATTTCCTTCAAGAAGATTTATTAAAAGAAAATAAATAGATGTACCAGTCCAAAATGATTAGCGCTTTCACTCATGCGAGCTTCATCAGATCAAAAACACAAAGACCAGTTAAAAAACATAAAAATACACTTGTTAATTTAAAAGAACCTATCACAGGTAAGTATTAATTAAGCATTCAAATGAACTGTGAATATCTTTCACATAGAGACATTTACATATGCATCAAAAAATCAAATCAAGCGCACATGAATATAAGAGATAGATATGTACATAGATGTAAAAATATATAAAAATATATATTAAGGGTGTATATATGAAGGAACAGATATATAAACTATTAAAAACTAAAGTATATTAAAAATCTGTGAATGTGTTCCAAAATGCTTGATGTAGTCTACGAACTATTTAAACTATTTAAATTATTCACTAAATTGAATATGAACACATAAACATATATAACATGAAGAAATATATATATATATATATATATATATATATATATATATGTAGCACTTAGGGAGACAATATAAACTATACAATATATATATAAGCAGTAGTACATAGATGTCAATGTATAAATGAATAAATACATAAAATATCTCAATCAGTTCTATTTCATGTAAGCCCATATAAATATTGTAATAGTTGTCAACATTTGATGTTCAGTATCTAATGTTAAAACTCAATGTTTAATATTCCTACGTTTTTTGAGAAAAGCAGAAGAGTTAACTAAAAGAATCTGGAGTACCTTGGAATTGAACCAAAATCTGGAGTTGGGAGGTGGAGATAAATAGTAGACTGCAAAGCTTCAACCACATTTGTGAAATACGGTCTTTAAGAAAAAGTGAATATAGTGGACTTTTGTTGACTTTGTTAAACTTGTGGAAAATTGAAAGGCATTTACCCCATCTCATGTCATTAATGTTTGGAAGGACATTGATGGGAGAGGAAAAAGGGAACTGTGAAGTAAAACAGTTTCTGTCCATAACAGTATTTCCATGAAATTTTTCCTGAATAAGTTGCATATTTTATAGTAAAGTATTTGTAATTCTTGTATGTGATAAAGATGCTAAAAACAGATGCCCTTTTTTCTTGTTAGTATGAAGAAATGTAGGAGGCATTTCAATGCAAAAAGAGAAAAACTGCTAGACATATGCATGTTTAATAGGCTGTAATCTTAGGTTGTCGAGGTGGGTAATGGGGTCAAAACACACAAATTATAATATATGTAGAGCTGATATGTTTTCTCTTTTTTTTTTTGCATAGGTGAAAGTCCAGGTTAAGACCCTTGACTTAATCTAATAACAAGTTTTAAGTGGAAACAAGTAAACAAGAGAAAACTTAACATAGTGAAATATTTTCCTTTAACAATAAATGTATCGGCTTGTCTTTAGAAGCATGCACCTAAGAACCTAATTTTTTTCTCTTACATTTTCATGGAGACAAGCTGGTAATAGGGGCAATAAAAAGCCAGAGTATTGGTTTCTTCAAGCCTAAAAGAAAATGTTTTCTGTAAGAATGAAAGTTGTTTTTCACATCTGGGAAGGGAATAAAGATAAAAAAAGAACAGACACCAGTAAGTGTAAGTAAAAGCATAGACAATGACGTGCCTTAGCATGGATAAACCTCAGTTTTAGGTTAAGGCCTATGTTTACAGTTTTCTGTTTGTGACAGTTGTTCCTTTTAAGAGGGGTAAAAGTCATTATCTGAAGATGTACATAGTTTTGTTTGTCTGTATTAGTATCAGTTAACAGGTTATAAGGGTGTCCTGGGGGTGTGTTTGATTTTCTGTTTGAGGATTTTCATTAAAAAAAGTCTTGTAAAATGTTACAGTGGTTCCAAAGTTAATGATAAGAAAAAATAAGGATTAATCTGTCAAAAATTACTGGTTTCATTTATTACAAAAGCTGGGAATAGATATTTAAAAAAGTTGTCATATAGGTGGGAATAATGACTTATAATGGTAACAGTGATTATTTTAAGAAATGGAGAGTCCAAATAACAGTGCTACAGGAGAGACATTTTGGAAAGAACTGAGCATGTGAATTTGATAAAGAAAGGATTTTAGGATGGATAGTTTGCAGAATATCAGCTTCATAGGAAAAGCAGAGTACGTGTATTAATTGCTAGATGAACTTCAGTAGTTTTAGAAGGAGGAAAGTAATGGCAGATTTGTGGTCAGTTAGATGGTTAATGGCAGGGGTTGAGTATTGTGCTGGCATATGTTTATGTTCCACCTAAAACTGCTTTTGTGTAGCTTTAAAAAATGAAAGAATAGTCTGCTTTCTGCAGGGGAGTATTACTTTAGGTAAGGACTGGAATTTGATTTGCAACAATGAAATTTATCTGGAGGTCCTAGAAGGAAAACATAACAAAGGAGGGTAGATTTCTGAAGAAATTTATGAAAGTATTTTATATGGAAAATATGAATTCAATAGTAGGTACTCTGAAAGAATTAAACAATGTATAGACCACAAACAAACTATAAAAATTAAACCATATCCAGGAAAAAAAACTGTGCTGAAATAATTAAAATCACCACTTTTAATAGCAATAGAAAAAACATTAAAACTTGAAAAAGACATGCGTTATAACAGAGAAACCACATAAACGCTTTCATCCAATAATATGAACTTCAGCAGATTTCCCCTTCATCATAGGCTTAACATTTAAATACCCTTGCAGAGCCTTCCTATTGGTCAGTGCAGACCCACCTCCAGTTTCATCATAAATTCATTCACAATGAGTGGATATCCCTTGAGTATAAATGCTCTGTTAGACAGCATTACATTCAATTCACTTCTAAAAGTAGAAAAGCCTACCTTACCTGTTGGCAACTCCTGTACTCCTTCATCGTCGTCAAACTATGGAACTCGCATCCACCTTCTGTAATAAACACAGGCCCACCACCACCTTCAAACAAATACTGAAAAATCATTTCAACTCTTCCTGGCTGTGTTCCTGCTCTATAACCTAACCTATTCCTTCTCCTTATATGATTAAACTCCTGTGCATTTTGCTACTACTGACTGATATTTTCTCCGTATTTATTACTTTTTCATCATTTGTTGATACTGGTGCAATAATGCTGATTAATATATCTCTGTTCATCTGGCATCCAGCTAAATTCCTAGTTTATGTATATATTCTGTATGTTACTGTAATCAAACCAGCTAAATTCCTGCTTTTATGTATATATATTCTGTGTATATTACTGTAATCAAACCAACTAAATTCCTGCTTTTATGTATACATAATGTATATATTACTGTAATCACTATCCCCCAGATTTACGAAGCCTTGCAGAGCATGCAGGATTAGTCTAAGAGCTATTTTCGGCAGTATGGCTGACGTGCGATCCAGGGACGAGTTCCCGGGACGTGCACGTGAGCTCTTAGACTAATCCTGCATGGACCAAACTCCTGTATGCAAATTACCCTCATTTGCAGGTGGAAACCATGCAAATGAGGGTAATTTGCGATCCAGGAAGCCGGCAGCTGTCAGTGCAGGACGAGTGCAGTGTGCAGAAATGTACTTGGTTAGTAACAGAGTACATTTCTGCAAACTACAAAATGGAGCTATGACAGCTCCAAATAAAGGCTGCATAATATTGAGGAAGCATACCAATGGCCAAGTATAAGGCCACTGGCATTGCAAACTGTTTACAAAAAAAAAAAAAAAAAACTTTTATTTTTTTTTCGCCCGATCTTGCCTGTGTAAGCATAGGGCAGTGGTACGCAAACAGGATCAGGTGGAAAATAATAAAATAAACCTAAAATAAGCATTCTAACTAAAATCAGTATTCTGCCATGCAAGTCAATGGCAGGCAGAAGACAACCTGGCCAGTGAGTAATGGTTGCTAAGGGGGGAGGCTCAGTGTGGGACATGTAACTATGCATTAGCAGGCTATCCTATGCAAATGAGGGAAAGGTTATTGAATCCCAGATTTCCCCAGGGTGTGAGGCAGGTCCCAAGAGTGTAAAAATATAAATAGCTGGGTACAAGACTAGGATATAGGTGATATCATGGGGGGGGGGGGTGTCAGGCATATGTAAGTGGATTGGAGCCCTGTGGCTCGGGATTGCTCCTCGCTTAGCATAGCTAAGCTAGGGGTGTGTCTAAACCTGCATAACACTCTTTACAAAGTGTAAGCGGGTGTGCGCGCCGCGCACCAGGTTTTACAAGAAGAAAAAGGAAGTTAAACCAGGAAATAGCAGCTCTGTGCACATTGGAGCACTCTTTTTGCAACGCATGCACACAGGCTTAAACAGGGAGGCAATGGGAAGGGAAAACAGCAGTAGGAAGGTAATCAAGGAGAACTAGCTTAGCTGACAGGTGAAATGTATCAGAATCCGCCAATTACACAGGCAGCAGACCAGCCCAGCCAGCACACCACTATAAACTATACAAACACCTTTCCCCCTTGTTTTTCCCAAAAACTCTGCACCACCGGTGTATACAGACGGGGAAATTTTACAAAATGAAAGCAAGAGAAAAATTTTAGGGGCTGCTTTTGCTATCATAAACCAGCATGTGCAAGAGGCTGAGGGTGGTGAGGATGTGAATGCTGCTGAGCAAACCACAGTGAGGAGACGGAGAAGAGTGTACAGACCCAGGGTCACATAGCAAGGGCTACATGAGCTGGAGATAGTGGAGCGCTATAGGGTGGACAGGGACCTCCTACAGCAAATTGTTGAGCTGTGCTGGTCACCCCTCTCACACAACTAACGAGGGGAACCCATCCCAGTGGATACCAAGGTATGTGTAGGCCTAAGAATACTAGCTACAGGTATCTTCCAAAGGCCAACTGGGGATATGATGGGGATTTCACAGGCATCAGCATCCAGGGTACTCCAGCAGTTCTGGATGCCATGTAAGCACATATCAGTGAGCACGTATATTTCCCCATCACCCGTGAGGCGTTGGCCAGCAATATGCATCTCTTCCACCAAATAGCAGAATACCCTGAGGTAGTGGGTGCAAAAGACTGCACACACATACGCATCAAAGCACCACCTGGTGAGCGGGGTAAGGTCTACATCAACCGCAAGGGCTTCCCCTCCAACTGCCAGGTCATGTGTATTGCCCAGGGCATAATAATGAATGTGCGTGCTGGCTGCCCTGGAAGCTACCACAATTCCCACATCTGGCATCTGACGCAGCTGTACCAGACATTTGCCAATGAGGACCTCGCACACGGTCACCTAGTGGGGGATGCTAGATATGCACTGGAGCCATGGCTGGTGACACCCATCAGAAATGCACACACACCCCAACAAGAACTTCATAATGAGGCACACGCACAAACACGAATCATAATAGAGTGTGTGTTTGGGATGCTCAAGTCATGGTTCTGGTGCCTGGACACATCTGGTGGAGCCTTGCAGTATTCCCCAACTACATGTACCCAAATTGCCCTGATATGTGCCATGCTACACAATATGATCCTGTGGAAACAGCTGCAGCAGGAACAGCATGGGGCAGGGCCACACAGCCCCCACCATTGCCAAGGCCTGCACAGGCACAGAGTGATTCAGAGGAGGAACAACCTGAGCCTGCCCCAGTAGGCAGAAGGAGGTGTGCCCAGTATGCCCTGGCCTTGGCAAAGAGGCAACCCATAGCAGATGCACTGACACAGTAGGGACCCTGGGAATGACACCTCTCTCTGACTCGCACATGCAGTGAAAGGGATGCCAAACATGACACTACCTATGCTCAACCATGTATAAGGAGTGTACTATGTGCATCTGACATAGGCAGCCCTTCAGCAGCACCCTCAATACTGGGACACCCACAAGGTAAGTGACTCACACATGCCAGTTGGGGGGGGGGGTCACGTACCCAACAACAGTTACAGCCAGCAGGATAGGTGTAGACAAACACAAACAAATGCTGTACTATGGCCTCTGAATGAGCCCTATGGGTAACCCCACCCCCAGGCCTACACAGACAGACTACAGCAGGCCAAGGCAGTTGGATTTAAATTGTGAAGGCTAGGAAGTCACAAACTAATATGTAGGTAATTAAAGCTAAGATCTGTAGTACACTGGTATGTCTCTAGCCAGCATGATAGGTAAGATTACAGACTGAAATGGAGTACCCGAGATACCAGTACAGTCCTAGCAAATGTGTACAAGTGTCAGGTGTGCCCCCCATCGTACGTACACGTATAGTAACAGTCAGGTGTCCCCCCCCCCATGCAGAAATGTAGTAACAATCAATGCCAAATGACTGATGGATACACTGCAGACACAGCATGCTACCTGTCGGTGTACAACACAAAGGTCAGCACCACAGTACAAACTACCTGGACTTGATCCACACATGCAATACAGATGGCCATACTGGGCATGCTCACACACTTTAAACACATGAAGGCCATGTCAGCAAACACCAGTGGGCCAGACATATCTGGCAGTTGCAGTTCTTAGTGCAGACACAAGTCAGTATGCACCACTCATGCCTTGCACACACAGTGGATAGGAATACAGACATATATGTAAGGACAACACACTATAATAAGCCAAAGGTAGACTGACATAGATGTGTGGAAGAGGGTGACCATGACAAGGTGCTATCCAGGCCTGTCCCACCCAGCACACAGCCAAAGGGCCCCAAACACATGAGGTGCAGATGTCACTCACTGCAGATACTAGCCACCAGTATCTGTCAGCATGACAGACTATGTGGTGCACGTGCCAGCTGTGCAACACGACTGTACAAGGAAGTAGTCATCTAGTAGCTGTATACACGTACCTGTGACATATGACCCTGTGTGTGCCCGCATGTGGCATGTTAACCACTACATGAATGTGTTATGGCCCATGCACACACCATCCTCCCCATAGCAGTATTATGACAAGCCTACTGAGGTCATCCAATGTGAAAAACACCTTTGGGAGAGCTGTAGATCAGTAATCTCCGTGGCATGTCCCATAACTGCGTACTGCTGTAGTGATAAACTAGTTAGGTAGTAGTTCTAACCCCAGACTTGTCAACTGTGTGTGTGTTTGTATGTTAATCTGTGTGTGTGTGTGTGTATTGAGTGGAGAGCAATGCTTTTTAGGCTACTCACACTCCTTAGAATTCATGTACTCAACTTTGGCAAGGCTGCTGATGTCAGCCACCTAGAAATACACCTCTGGGAAGGTTGTAGCTCAGTAATCTCTGTAGCGTGTCCTGTAACTGCTTACTTCTGTAGTGTGGTTTAGAACTGTGTTAGGGTTCCATCTCCATCCATGGCAGTTCTGGATTCTTTGTGTGTGTTTCAATGTCTGTGTATGGAGCAATGCATTATAGACTACTCACTCACAGTACATTTCAAATGCCCTACTTTGGCAATCTTGCTGATGTCATTCATTGTGAAATACAACTTTGGGGAGAAAGTTCTTTAGTAATCCCTGTGGTGCGTCCTATAACAGCTCCATGCTGTAGTGTGATATAGACCTCGGTCAGGGGTTCTATACCCACACATGTCAGTTGTGGATGTTTTGTGTGTGTCTCACTGTCTCTGTAGGGAGCAATGCATTTTAGGCTAGTCACTCGCAGTGCAGTTGAAATGCCCTACTTTGGTAATCCTGCTGATGTCATTTATTGTGAAATACACCTTTGGGGAAGAAGTACTCCAGTAATGTCCGTGGTGCGTACTATAACTGTGTAGTGTAATAAACTAGTTAAGTAGGGGTTCTACTCCCAGACATGACGTGTGTGTGTGTTTGTAACTCGTATCCTGTGTAGAGGTGGTTGTGAGTGTATGACACCTGTGGGCAATGTGGGAGGGAGTTTTGCTTATTTCTTTTATGCTGGCCCTACTATGTCACAATTTCAACCATGCAGTGATAACATATGTAAATTAGCTGAGAGGCAGGGGTGCAAAGCCATACCCATACATGTGACATCAAGGCCAACCAATCACAGTTAGCAACCCCACTGTTACCCAGAGCACACACTCAACCCATGTGTCATACGCACACACATGCCTAGGCAACATCAAATATGTGGGTAGTACACTGCATATTGGCCACTGATAGTAACTATGCAGTGATAGCAGTGGGCTACAGAGGGCGTGTGATCCTGCCCCATCTGTCCAATATGCACGTACATGCAGACAGTGCACCTCCATCATGTTCCGCAGTGGACACCTGCACCACCTGTGGTGCCTTCACATGTGACTCACAACAGAAATACCATGCCTGACACCATGCCCTCTATGGACAGATGACACTGACATCAGGGAATGTTGTTAGCATGCTGTCAATATAGGTGCAGGGTAAACCTGCTGCCCATTACCAGTTCCTGCCACAGTTGGGCAAGACTTGCACATCTGATGATAATCTGTGATCACATGGGCCAGACACCCCAGGTACAATTCCACATGTCACTGTGCACACCTCCCACATGTATGTACAGACACCATCCATGTCATGGGCTAAGGAACACATACATGGCATGTGATGTACAGCATTGGCCACACACAGTAGTCACTCAGGTGACTGGATGGGGGATGCAATACCCACCTGTGTGGGCAAATGCAGAAAGTGCAGGACTGAGCCACAATGCAGACCATTGTCATGTGGCCTGATGCCAAGGTATACCCATCGCCTATCCTTGTACAGCCTGCTGGCGCAGTTGACCACCACACACCCGTGCATGTCAGAACTGGCACCCTGTGTGTTCATGTGTTTGTGTTGTATGCTGCGTATGTCCACATCCACACTCACTACAACCCCCCAGGGCATATTGAACCATGCTGTCTGATGTCTGACACCTTCTCATACTCTTTGCCCATACGACCTCCGTGTGACCCATGTGGTGCATGTGATACCTGCACATTGATGTGTTGTGGCAATCCCACTAGTGATGAGTTGCACTCCTGGCCCTGCCAAATGTGTCAGTGTGTCCCTGTGTGAGTGTGCCTGTGTTGACGCTGGCACCTGTTCATGCAGACAGGCACGTATACATCACCTACTGTATATCTACCGTATCCCTGTTGCAGATGTCACTCACCATCACATATATGTTCTGAGTGCTCCACAGCAGGTAATCCATGTGGTGCATCCAATAACTGCATTGAACTGTGACAGCACTGCATAGTTGTCGGGGGTTTGACAACCTGTGCTAGTAGGTGTGTGACACAACCATGCTTCAGTTTTACTCACCCACCCCTTCCTGACAAGTATTTGCCTCTGTCTGCCTCCCCCACTCCCTCTCTGGTGGATGTGGAGACCCACACCTGCCTTGCTTAGGCAACAGCATGTGTATTTTTAGTGATGCTCATGATCAGCTGATGGCCTCTGCATGAATTGCAGCCCTCCTCTAGCTGATTGCATGTGGAACAGCTGTGGTAACATTCCCATAGCCAATTGCATGGAAACACACTCCTAATACTTGGGGACATCATGGTGGTGTTGGCCCTTTTCAGTTACTGTGAGCATGAACTAGATCTGTTGTTTGGCAAACAGCATCTCGGATGGATTGGGGATTTACCTCTAACAACATACACTGTGGACAGAGGGCAACAAAGAGGAGGGGGATGTGCCTGACCTGACTACAGACTGTAAGTGCTGCTATACTGCATTTGGATTAATGTTGGTTTAACAGTGTTTGTCTGGATATGCCTGTTGTATATGTCGCAGTACCTGCCATGTCAGTCCCAGGTATATGAGAAATCCCCATCAGCAGGGTCATCTGCAGACTGGACAATGTTGTGCCTTTGGTTTCATGTGTTAGCCACAGTGCATCTATCTGTGGAATGCAGAAGGTAGTGTGAAGATTGCAGTCTGTAGATGGTGAAGGCCGTACACAGTTACTTCATATCCCTCATAGGACATATGTTGCAACAAACCCCGTTACAATGGAAAATTTATGAGGTTATCACAGCAACATGTCTATACTGGCCCTGTGTATTTGCTGTCAGGCACACTTCTGTCAACCTTTGTACATAAGTCGTGCGTGGAGTGGTGCATATGTGCTGTACACCATAAATAGTGTCATCAGATCTGATAACAAGCCAGTGGTATATCAGATTGCTACACGTCATGTACCGTAGGGGTTATATTTCATGACATAAGCTGGACATTCTGTGGATATTTGTACAGTTCTGAGATCTGTGTAGTGATGGTGAATGTCGGCAGTGTGTGTATTGTTAATATATACTTTAGCCTGTGTACAGATTGTGGTAACTAGCAACATGCACTGTGGACAGAGGGCAACAAACAGGAGGGGGATGTGCCTGACCTGACTACAGACTGTAAGTGCTGCTATACTGCATTTGGAGTAATGTTGGTTTAACAGTGTTTGTCTGGATATGCCTGTCGTATATGTCAGTCCCATGTATATGAGAAATCCCCATCTGCAGTGTCATCTGCAGACTGGACAGTGTTGTGCCTTTGGTTTCATGTGTTAGTCACAGTGCATCTATATGTGGAATGCAGAAGGTAGTGTGAAGATTGCAGTCTGTAGATGGTGAAGGCCATACACAGTTACTTCATATCCCTCATAGGACATATGTTGCAACAAACCCCGTTACAATGGAAAATTTATGAGGCTATCACAGCAGCATGTCTATACTGGCCCTGTGTATATGCTGTCAGGCACACCTCTGTCAACCTTTGTACATAAGTCATGTGTGGAGTGGTGCACATGTGCTGTACACCATAAATAGTGTCATCATATCTGATAACAAGCCAATGGTATATCAGATTGCTACACGTCATGTACCGTAGGGGTTGTATTTCATGACATAAGCTGGACATTCTGTGGATATTTGTACAGTTCTGAGATCTGTGTAGTGATGGTGAATGTCGGCAGTGTGTGTATTGTTAATATATACTTTAGCCTGTGTACAGATTGTGGTGGATGTCATTGTTCTCGTTCCCCTTCTATCAGATGTTGCATGCTGCCCCACTGTATGGTACAGTTTTGCCGTACATGTTTGTAGGGCCATACACACACGTCCCATACCACAGACAGCCATCAGACCAAACTGTGTAGCAGCCCGGTATATGTAAGGTCATTTTGTGAGTGGCACATATGAGGATGGTCTAGAACAGATAGTCCATATACTGTAATATTGTACTAGCTTACCATATGTGGCTGTGTTCACATTGGTTGTGGTTATGCACTGTCACACAGATGTATCTTACCCTGTGCTGTGACATGGCTGTTTAGCCTGCTATATATGCAGGTACATGTGCAACCCCCCCCCATACGATATGTAGGCCAGTGTTTGAGCCAGTCTGCCTGTAGCCTGCACAGTGCATTGTTACATGCCTAGCAGCTTAGTGTACTTAACCATTGAGATGTCTTGTGCAGATACTTGCCAGATGTACTGCTGCCGGGCCTCCCTTAAAAGTCATGCATGTCAGACATAGCAGTGGGATGTTGTACAGATGTATGTCAATATCTAGTGGGTAGTATGTGTCCGTGGCACCCCTGTACCAGCAGTCGTCATGTCAGGCCAGACAGGAGTGTGTGAATCCAACACCTATGGTGCCAAATGTATACCAGTCATTATGTGTTATACCCATCTTACATGGCTGTCTACATCCATATTGTCAGGCCTGGTACACATGTTGTGCACTAAGGGATTATGTGTATACCTCTGGACTGTACAGGGTGTGTTTGAAGTTCCACATATAGTGGCCAATATCTTTGCTGCACTCCACAGAGGCATTACATGCTAGCGGCGGTACTTCACAATGATTTCCTTAGAATGTCGGTCAGTAGCCAGTGGCACACATGTTATAAGCAGATGTCACCTTCCACACACACACCATGTCTGTGAAGACAATCCCAATGACAGTAGCAATAGTCTAGTAATATACCTGCTATACATGCCTGACATCCCCTTGCACTACGACTTTGGGACTATAGGGGCTGGGGTAGGGCTACACTCCATGTCCAGGACGTATGGTGGAAATATATGTACATATACTTATCCAGATAGCCGTGTATATATATATATATATATATATATATATATATATATATATATACTTTCATGGCAACCACCCACTATAAATCCCTACAGCATATGGGTGTGGTCCCTTTACATTTCCTGTGTGATTGTTATCCTACCTGTGTGTGGGCATCAGTGTTATAGACAGCAAGTAGCAATACCTCTTACAGGGGAACCTACACACTCAGAGCGGCCACATATTTGTAGGAGGATCAGGAACTACAGACAGACTCTGAGTAGAATATTCCAAAAAAGCCAACAACTCGTTGGAATACACACGGCAAAACAACACTTTAATACAAAATAGTAAAAATATAAAACGTGAGCGCTTTCACAGAGTCCTCTCTGCTTCCTCAGACATACTACAGTAACTGCTGCTCTTGTTTAAATAATGATACATCTAGGTCATATAGTAAGGTTTCACTGAAACCTTTTCTTAGGAACAGGGCTTTGAAATATTGATTATTATGTTTGGTCACATCTTCTAATATTTGTACATATATTTTACAATTTTACCACTATCTAATTTTATAGAGCATGTTTTTACAATTTTTTTACATATATTTTTAGTTCACTATTTATATGATTGATTGTTTATATAGTGTTTGTATAGTGTATGCCTTTAACTTTTATTTATTCAATCAAGATGCTGTTAACTGATTGGATATGATCTAGATGTATCATTATTTAAACAAGAGCAGCAGTTACTGTAGTATGTCTGAGGAAGCAGAGAGGACTCTGTGAAAGCGCTCACATGTTTTATATTTTTACTATTTTGTATTAAAGTGTTGTTTTGCCATGTGTATTCCAATGGCTTTTTTGGAATATTATACTTTTACCGTTGGCTACTTTATCCAGATTCAGGGGATCTGTGTTTGATAGACTCTGAGTAGAGTTGTGTTATGCTTTGCATAGTAATGGTGTTAGTGTGTGTGTGTGTGTGTGTGTGTGTGTGTGTGTGTGTGTGTACATACTAGTGCACCTAGGAATGCAGTCTGTCTGCATAGCTCACTACTGTGGGACTGTCCTCTTACTGGACAGAGGTATGCCTATCATGTGTTGTCCATCCACCACACAGGTACTGTGTCAGATATTACACTGGCAGTGTGTGTGTTGCGTGCTATCAGTACATGGCTACATCCATTTCTATTTCTAACCTCAGTTCCCTGACTAAGGGTATGTTGCAGAGTATCCTGTAACACCAGCACCTTGCTTAGTGTATGGCAACAATGTTCCACATATGTGCCTGTGTTCCAGCCTCTGTCCTCAATCTACATACCAAGCTTTGCACGTATGTCATGCTGTTGGAGGTTGTTCTGTAGTGGGCTGTGAGTATATCACACTGCAGTTGCTGCCATTAGTCCACTGCTGTTGTATCCCCCACACATACAGTGGGGCTGGGGCCATATATGTGCGGGTGTCACCTGCACAATACATGTGTGCCCTTATGCACTGCTGCGGCCAGTGTATGTAACAGTGGTATATGGGCCTGTATTATTGAGTCTAGGTGGGGAGCACCATAAATGACCTAGGCTGTTACAAAATGTGAGGGTATCAGGAGTGAGTTGCCACAAGGTATCTGGATGTACAGTACTGTGTACTTCACCTATATTGACATTACTTACATGAATTGGGGTACTGCAAGCCTACTGCCTCCTCCCATACAGACTGTTCTGTTTGTCGGTGTGCTTGTGATGGTGTCAGTTATGCCTTATGTACCAGTTACAACCCATTTGATCTCAAAACGTCTTCACCTCCTACTGAGTTTGCACAGAGTGTATATAGAAGCTGCTGAACTACACACCTGCAGTACATACTGTTGATTGTCTGGTATCCTGTGGCCCACTCTGTCTTCACTATTGTACAATTTGAAGGGCTTGGCCTGGACAGCAACAGTTGTGAACCTTTACAGACTATTGTATTAGTGTAACTGTTTCACAGTTGCAATACGCTGTTGATATGGTTTTCAGTATCTGAACAGCTGTATGACATGGTATATAGAACTGTTATAGTACAGAATTAGATTCCCATTTTTGAAAACCTGTGTATGATGTCTTTCCTATGACCTTTCTATGGGTATATGTTGCAGGCAACAATTGACATTAGTATGGGTGGCCCATACAGTGTCCAGTTGGTGTTAACTGTAGGCATAGTGGCTGTTCCATATTGTGTACACCTTCTACATATGTATCTTACTGTACATATATCTGCTTGTGTATGTGTAGTCACGTGCGTGTATATATATAGATAGATACAGATATATATATATGTATAGATCTATATATATATAGATAGATACAGATATATATATCTGTATCTGCATATCTGTGTCTGTGTATCTGTACCCTGGGGAAGTTGATGGCTTCCACATATTACATGTCCTATGGGAGGCAGACTGTACTTGGTAGTGTATTGCAGGGCACATGTGTTTGACTGTGGGGGATGCCTATTCGTACAAGATGTATAGTGTGTGGGGCCTCTCAACCCCATTAATGGTGCATGTGGACATATGTGTATTTGTTAATCTGCAATTGCAGATGTATGGATATATATACCTATATAGATATATATATCTGCTAACATATATATAACTATGTCCGTATATACCTACATAGATACATATCTGCATACACATATGTAACGTGCTGTGTATATGTAGACATATAGGTGTAGACACATATATATGTGTTGTTTTAGGCATATGCATGTATATATGTTCATATATATATATATATATATATATATATATATATATATAGTTAATAAAACTATATATACATATATATATATATATATATATATATATATATATATATATATATGTATATTTATACATATATAGATATGTTGTATCTGTTCAGATTTTAATATAGTTGCAGACACAGACATCTAGATGTTGGTATACATTCTCTGTACTGTTGCATGACAGGACTGGATGATATGTTTCTGAAAACATTGAATTTCTGTGTATCTGTCATGGCTTAGTGGTACATTACTTTGTCTAGGGTGAGCAGGGTCCTTGGTTTGAGCCTTGCAAGATTTTGTTGCTGGGCAGAACATGGCTCATTGTATACGGAGTGATTAAGGCACTTTTAAGCAGTTGTAAGTGGGTTTGCATGAGTTTGCACAACGGTAAGCACTGCCAAGTCCTGCTTATGTTTTCCTACAGTCATTTAGCTTCAGAATTGCTCAACCTATGTAGGCATAGTTTACCCCTGCGCAAACCTGCTTACTGCTGCTTAAAAGTGCTTACTTCCGCTTACCCCCGCTCTAATTTCTTTAAAAGAAAAGAAAAATGGGTTGATAGGAAAGTGGTGAAAAAAGGGACACAGAGAGAAAGAAAGTAGGGAAAATAGCTAGGCATGTGCAGGAAGGGTATAGGAGAAAGGTCCATAGCTGCCCATTTCTTCTACAGCAACAGCGGTGCATATACACTAAATTTCCAGGTACATTTGGACCCTCAAACCCCTGGGAGAGGGGTGAGGACAACATATATTCATTGTGATGCCAATTAGACCAGATTACATGTGTCCAGTGGACACGTGTGCAGAACGGACAGCTATGTATGGGGCAAGATTTTTTTGTGGGAACAGACTGCCCTTTTTTTTTCAGGTGTGAGTGGGATGTTGGGGAGGGGTAGTAGGTATGTATGGGGAGGTTAACAGACAAGACAAACGACCCATACAAGGCCGGTATATGACACACGTGGGGGGTAAACACCTTGGAAGGGGAGGGGTGTTTGAAAGTCGCAAGCCCATGAGCCCCCAACTGGAAACAGTGGGACTGAGGTCCCCACCCATGGGCAGTCACCACTGCACCTTCACGACCCCAAAGGTGGCTGTGCTGGGGGCTGTGTAGGAGGGGCAGGCTCACCCTCTAATTGCGCCACTCGGCCCTCAAGCTGGCGTAGCCGGTCTCGATACTCCAGATCGAGCTCCCTATGCACCATGGCCCAGACCTGTTGACGGGTGACAGGTTCCCCTTCTCGCCTGCTCCAAGGGGGGGGGGCGAGCCCCATCCCTGCAGCGGTTCCACACTAAGGTGGCACAGGGCTCATGGAGGAGGAGGAGGCCCCAGATGTGCTGGGGCCCGGTGCCATGACCAGCTGAGGTGGGAAAGGTGGGTCCACTTGGACCGGCCTTCCCATACGAGCTATGTTGTTGCAGGTTTATGACAGATATGGGTTAGTAACAGTCAACAGCATTCAGGATTAGTTATAACAGCATGCATAGGTATTCCCATTAACCCAAAACACCAGATTTAACACGGTTGCAGAGCAAACAGAACACATGCATATATGGAACAACAATGGCCATTACAAGAGCATACAAGTTTCATTGATGGCAACAGGCCACCAATATGGGTGTATTTTAACATGGCACATGCATAGAAACAAATGTGAATATTTATTAACCATTAGGACATATGTCCCAACGGCGGGCGAACCAGAGAACCACTTGCTGTGGGCGGTCACGGTGGTGCAGCGGTTAGCATTGCCACCTCACAGCAAGTGGTTCTCTGGTTCGATCCTCGGCTGGGGTGCCTTCTGTGCGGAGTCTGCATGCCCTCCCTGTGGTCACGTGAGTTTCCTCCGGGTGCTCCGGTTTCCTCCCACATCCCAAAGACATGCTGTAGGTTGATTGGACACTCTAAATTGGTCCTAGGTGTGAGTATGTGCGTGTGTGTGCCTTCTGTGAAAGGTTGGGCGCCAGGCTGGCAACTCGACACTGTAAAACTCCAATGCCAGTCATGAGCGGACAAGGTGATCCGCTGTGGCGACCCCTAATCGGGAAAAGTCGAAAGAAGAAGAAGGAGGACATATGTCCCAACAAAAGTTTGGAGTGTACACATACCAGTTGAGGAGTGTCATTGGGTTATTTTGCACATATGTTAGGGGTGAGAGAGAGTTCAATTAGCAACTAATATATCCTTGTAATTTTCACAACATTCTTAGTCACTGCAGTGATCTTTCCCTTACATGTATTATTACACTACCCAATGGCCTTATATTGTACACTGGTATGTTTATAGATTATTATATACGTGACCTGTGTCTTACAAACAGGCGTGACAAGATGCAGGTGTTAATGCAACATATGTTGAGAATTGCTGTCATACACTTTGGGTGAAGAGCTAGAATGACAGGTTTGTTTTCATATACATTCTATGACTATGTACATGTTTGACTATCAGTTATATGTCATTAATGGCTGCCTACATTTCGTGGATCATCACATTGATTTGTCAAGGGGACGGGGTACCAGGTTGATGATGTGGGCCATTTATCTGGGCATGCTGGACAGATTGGAACATTTGTGGGTTATGAATATGCATGCAACTTTCAATCTGAACTTTCTAGCAAACTCTGTACAGTTGGGTGTAATTTTGCATACAGCTTTCTATCTGAACATTGTAATAAAATATGCACAGTTGTGGGGTATGAGTATGCATATTGTGGGGTATGATTATGCATACAACTTTGTAGCACTGCCAGGATTCAACCCCCTGCTGTGTGTGACAAAAATTATAGCTAACATCACAGTACATTGTGCCATCAGGGAACTGATATAAAGCTTTCTACTGCTTTCTATCTAAGTCTCCTTCACTTGTACAATATGACTGACCTCTTGGCACGTCCAGCATTGTTATGCAGGACTTCATACACGTTTTATATGCATACCACAGTGTGGGTGACATGGTTTAAAATACAACAGTACTATTTATAGTATGCAACAGTTCACGAACATATGACAGAAGAGTAAACAGAAGCACTCCAGGTGTTGTACCTTTATTCACAGACTATTACACATTTATTTCTACTGGTACAACACTTTCCAAGGCTCTTATATTTATTTATGACAATACATGCAGACTAATTACTAACCTGTCTCGCGACGCAGCCTTTGCAACCTAGCATCATGGGCTTGCTGATTCGCAGCCCACTCATCTGCAGCTGTCAGAGAAATACAGTGATATTTAGTCATACCTTTCCAGGGTATACACAAGCTAAGCAATTATTTACTACTTAGTAGAATGAGTACTTACTCGGTACTGGAGCATTGGGCATCTGCCAAGACTCCTGGATCCACTGTTCCAGTACATCCCCGCTCCGCCGCTTCAGGTCAGCATGGTGATGCCTGACCTGCTCACCAGTCCGGGGGATACATGTGGCATTGGTGAGGTCATGGGTGAGACTGTCCCAGGCCTCCGTATTATACTGCAAGCCCTGGTACTTGCCCTGCAGTAGTCTCTGCTCATGATGTTTTACCAGGAGTCATACCATGAATTTTGACTCGTGGATGCCCCAGCGCTGCGCTCTAAATCGAGTGCCTTCACCTACACCAGCCATTCTGCCTACAGTAGGAAGCTACAACCAGTTATGAGAAGTATTCCCTCCTGTGGGCTTTAAATACGGTCAATTTCCCGCATCTTCCTGTGATTGGCCGGTTTTGAAAAGGCTAAGCTATGGGCACACCTGCTTACATGTGGTTGGCACTGCTTAAAGATGTATATTAGTAGGCAGCTTGAATTGGCTTCCCTACACATTGCTTACACTTACTAATTTAAGCTGTGCTGCGGTTAGCATTGCTTAATAGTTAATTTACACTATATTTGCCTTTTGGCAGTGATTTTGTTCTTCATTACAGGTGATATATGTGTCTGGTATCTGTGATAGATGTGCACATACACTGTATGGGGACCTGGGGACTTCTACACTTTATTACAATAACACCTCAAATCTATGCTTACTGCAGTACTCCAGTTCACATATTTATGTTCTGTGGCAGGTTATACAACAGCACACTATACATAGATTCAGTTCATGTTTGGTTTGATTTTCCTGTGGTGAGGATTAGTTTGCTGATACCTCATTTATATGCATTGCTATGATGGCTTAGTGGTTAAGTACTGTGACTGTGGTAAATGGGGTCCCGAGTTCGAGCTGTGCAGTAGCTGTTTATTTTGCTGCTAGGCAGAAACATGAGCCATTGGGTACAGAGTGATTAAGGCCCTTTAAAGCAGTTGTAAGCGAGTGTGCGCGGGTTGGCGTGGAGCTAAGCAATGCTAACCTCAGGTTACAGTTTCTTACATTCAGTTAACTTTTACTTTGCTTAATTTGTGTAGGCAATGCTTACCCCCCGCAAGCGCACTTAAATATGCTTACTAGTACTTACATATGCTTAGTATTTGTGCTTAAACTTGCTTACTAATACCTTATTCATTATGACACTGACACTTCACACGTGCATTTAATGCAATACTCTGGTTCACATTTAAATCTCATTTAGTAGGGTATACAGCAAAAACAATGTCAAAAAATGTTCATATACAGATTTCACATAGACAATGGAATGTGCTGCAGTGGGACTCGAACCGGGAATGCCTGTTGCTCTAACCACTACACTATTGCTGTGCTGCTTCATTTGCATATATATTCCTTGTTATCCACTTCAGCCTGTTCAGCTGCTTTAACCATAGCTAAGCAATGAACACACCCGCACACCTACGGTTAGCTGTACTCGGGGGGGGGGGGGTTTAAAAAAAAATAAAGGGGCTTCCTCTTTTTATTTTTATGTCCTGTTAGTGGGGATATGTGGACACCTATGAGTGGTCTCGCTCATTTATTTACAGTTTCTGCTGTTCTGCATTACAGGGGCTTGTTCATTCTGAGAGCTCTGCTCTCAAACACGCCCCCTGCACTTGTCCATGCTCCGTGTAGGATTAGGTCGTCAGGCAGCACGCCTTCATTAATATGCGTGGGACTCTGCTGTCCTCCTCTTAAACTGCCGCATCCGTGTTGGACTAGATTAATCCTGTAATAAATCCGGGGGTATGTGGAACACTGTTTCTACTTCTGTACCAATTAATGTTTTTTTTTTTTTTTCTGTATCAGTGTTCTTGTCGGAGCTTTACTCCCTGGGCCTCTACTGAAATTGAGCTCTTTTAGGCCCACTGGACTTTCCCAGTAAACAAATGCAGTAAAATAAAAATAAAATAAATAAGTTCAGTAAATGAAAAAAAATATTTTAAAAAAACATTTGTTTATGTTCTGCGTTTGTAATGCCTTTAATTTTAAAATGCATTTTGTAGAACTTTGCTCATTTAAACATGGCCATTGATCTGCACCAAGACAGGTGTGCCAGATTAATTATTTTCTACAACTGGTGCATTAAAGGTCCACCCTTATCATTTGGGATCACTTGATCTAAAACCATATATCCAAATGTGTGTTTGAGAAATTAATTTATATACTTGACACTAAAGGAAACTCCTGGTGTTCTGGCAGAAGTGCGATTCTCAAACAATCTGGAAATATATCGCTGATTGGTAAGTATATTTCTTGGCGTTTTAACCTTTTGTGTTCTGCATTGTCTTAAATTTGCGTGACTGAATTATGTTTTCCCTGACTGAATTATTTTATATATTTTCTGGCATTGTTTTATGTTTCTCATCTGTCCTGAAACTGTTCCCCCCCCACCCTGTTCTTCTAGTGTTGTTATAGTTGGTGGCTTTGCAGTTGCCCGCCCCTACTGTAAATTTGATCTGGGACACCCCTCCTAGTCTGGTGTTCACTCTACTTAATACAGAGAGAACATTTGAGAAGGCCAACCACTTAGGTTCTTAACCTTGAATTTTTCTTCTGCTCCTCCTTCCTCTCTCCTTGCACTTCACTAAAAAAATGCACTTTATTTTGCTTTTGCCTTTTCTTAAAAGTACTCAATTGTATTTATTCTGCTGCATTTATTACTGCTTGGTAGTAGCCTGATTAAATTGTAACTGTTATTCTAAGCCTTTTGGTTTAAGCACTTGGGCTTTAGACCAGTTGTTTTACATTAAGAAGGTTTGTGGTCTGCACTGTTGTGGCAGGACAGGTAGCCTACATCCTTCTAAGTTGGGAATTGCTGATTTAAGGCTCAGTGTCTGTTATTCTAAAAGTTTATTAGTCCTGGTTTAAGCACTTGGGCTTCACGCCAGTTATTTTACATTAAGAAGGTTTGTGGTCTGCACTCTTGTAGGAGGAGAGGTTAGATTCTACCCTTCTAAGCTGGGAATTTCTGGTTAAAGGATTATTGTGCCTGCTTATTTGAACTGTTTCTTTCTGAAATTGGTGCGGCTTGTTTCCTGTAGCAAAGACTATATTCAGGCATGCTGAATCTAGCTTTGTTTGCATACCTTGAGCACTAATCCAGGCCATCTTTTTTGGAGAATGTGCCCCTGCACCCTAGTGGCAGGAGTGTGCAGTTACAACTTGTCTGCTTGAAGACTGCTGGAACAGGGCTCAGTTTTGAGAATCGTTACTGGTTAATTGGGTAATTTGTTTAAATCAGTTTGTTTATTTTCTATTGTTATATGAAAAAAATGCACTTTGTCAGCTTTTACTGTATTTGTGTTTCATCCTACTTTATTGCATTTATTTTGCTGCATTTATTACTGCTTGTTAGTAGCCTGATTAAATTGTTACTGTTATTCTAAGTTTTGGTCAAAGCACTTGGGCTTCAGACCAGTTGTTTTACATTAAGAAGGTGAGTGATTTGCACTGTTGTGGCAAGACATGTAGCTTACATCCTTCTAAGTTGGGAGTTGCTGATTGAAGGCTTAGTGTCTGTTATTCTAAAAGTGTATTAGTTCTGGTTTAAGCACTTGGGCTTCGGGCCAGTTATTCATTAAGAAGGTGAGGTCTGTCCTCTTGTGGGAGGAGAGAGTAGATTCTGCCCTTCTGAGCTGGGAGTTTCTGGTTAAAAGCTTATTGTGCCTGATTATTTGAACTGTTTCTTTCTGAAATTGGTACGCCTTGTTTGCTGTAGCATAGACTAAATTCAGACCTGCTGAATCTAGCTTTGTTTGTATAACTTGAGCACTAATCCAGACCATCTTTTTTTTGGAGAGGGTTCCCCTGCACCCTAGTGGCACAAGTGTGCAGTTAGAAATTGTCTGATCGAAGGCTGCTGGAACGGGTCTCAGTTTTTAGCTTTTTATGGTTAATTTGTTTAAATCAGTTTGCTTATTTGCTACTGTTATATTTATAAAAAAATACACTTTATGCATCGCTACTTAGCTAGGGTTAAACTATTCCCGGCGCCATAAAGTCTGCTCTTCAAATTTTCCCTTACAACTAGCCATTTTTTTCAGTTTTAGCACTCAACTCTGTTTCTTTGAGCTCGGCACTTGTTCAGAACTCGTTGTAAGCACTAAATAAGCTACAAATTACTGCAGCACTCAACTTTTCTCACTTGTCTAGAGGAAAATAGTTTTTAGTACTTAATAAATAAGCACCTATCCAGGCATGCCTAAGGGTCAGCTTCCGGTGTTTTCTCCTGTCTACCTGATGAATCTGGGTATCTTGGGGCAATGCAGCAATTGCCTCATGTACAAAGACAACCCTCTCCTCCTACCACCCAACACTACAACCTGTGAGAGATGTACTTATATAGCCCAACTGGAAGCAAAGCTCTCTTCACCCAAGACTGGACTAGACAGTCAAGAGGAGAAGGTAAACACTTGCACCACACTCATCACATAGTCCCTCAAAACCTACACCACCAAAACACACACAGCAACACAAAACACACACCTACATTCCCGGAGGCTTTGAATAAAAATCTGTTCAAGCAACAGAGACCTCCAAAGCAGAAACACAAGCAACCTGCACCCCCAACACAGCCCAAATAACACATAGCCCACAAACTCAGTGTGCCACTCAACCACAGCCCATAAGGCATAACAATGTACCCAATACCCTAGTCATAGGTGACTCTATAGTCAGGCACACTGATGTTCCACTCACCAGGCTAAACAAGGAGAAAGTTACTGTCAGCTGCCTGTCGGGTGCCAGGATCCGCCACATAATGCACGCACTCAGGCCACTCCACAACAAGTACAAATATGGCTTTGTCATTGTACATGTTGGTGTGAATGACCTGAGATGTACCTCTCTTTACTACATGCAAAGAGACATGGAGCTCTCCAGTCTTGTAGCCCAGACAGGTATGACCCTAGTCCTGAGTAGCATCCTGCCATCATCCAGAATGATACCACAGTGCAAGGACAAAATGGTTGACTTCAACAATTGGCTAAGCTTCTGGTGTCATTCTAAAGGGATCCAGTATCCATCTGCCTGGGATGATGTAATCAACAGACCACGATGCTTTGCCAGAGATGGCCTGCACCTGTCCCCCCATGGGATTCCAGATACTGGCTAAGACTCTTGCGACATTTATAGTGCCTTTTTCAGGCAAGGTTCAAATGACAAATTCACCACTGTAACAGGTACAAGCAAGCAAAATCTGAGGGTAATGCTACTCAATGCTAGAAGTCTAAACCTCAAAATGCATCGACTCGAGGCACTCCTTAAAATGGAAAACATCAACATCTGTGCAGTGACAGAGACCTGGTTCAAATCTCCAGAGATCACCCCTGCATTACCAGGCTATAATTCATACCACACCTTTCAGCCACCTAACCTGGACCAAGACAAACACTAAAGGCAGAGGCGTCTTCATATTCATTAAGGAGATCCACACCTCCAGGCTAGTTGCTCAGCATAATGCATCCGAGATTATCCAAGTGCAGCTAACTCTGGGCAAGACCACAATCCAAATTGTAATGCTACAGATCCCCCACCATGCCCCAGGATTTACCACTCCTCATTTCTTGATATACTGGAAAATATTAGGGTAAAACCCAACACCCTAGCAATGGGCGATGTCAACTACCCCACCATTAACTGGGAAAAATACTCATGTACCAACTCTTTTACTCAACGTTTTCTGGAATTCATAAATTCCAAGGCCTTGGATCATCTTATCCACACCCCCACCAGGGGCAGCAATATCCTAGACCTAGTTATTACCAGCATGGGCAACTGGTGTTCCACACCAGAGGTCAATTCCTTGTTGGTCAGATCTGCCCACAAGCTAATCACCCTAGACATCCACATCCCGCCCCCATCCCCCATTAGGGAAAACACTGTAAAAATATTTCTCCTAAGCCAACTTCACGCTTCTGAAGACAGAAGTGTCAAACTTCGACACCCATGCAGACAGACAATAGAAGTACGACTGCTGAATCCTACACAAATGCACTTTATAAGCACTTACACAAGTGGATGGATCATGCTATCCCTAACAGAAACAAGATGCCATCCTCCAATAAAAGGAAGCCAGTCTGGTTGTCCCCTGCCATAAACAAACTGTACAACAGAAGAAAGAAACGGTTGCAAAAAAGAGTAAAATCCCATGATTGGAGGAACTCCCTGGTCAGCCTCAGTAAGAAGCTGAGATCCCTCATAAAATCCTCCAAAGCTAGTTAAAGAAAACAAAATCGCCACTGATTCTAAAGACAACCACAAAGCATTCTATAGCTTTGTCAAGAATCTCAATGGCAACACTCAGATCTGCTCCGAGTTACAGCACAATGGCACTAAATATACAGAACCAACTGATATTGCCAACATCCTGGCAAATAGGTTCAGTGCTAACTTTACCCCCCCCCCCCCCAAAGGGCCCATCTGTATACCGGAAGAATGCAAAGTTTCTGTAATCATGGCTGCACAGGTAAAAAACACACTCTCCAAAGCCAAGAACACAGCATCCATGGGACCTGACAACATCCCAGGCTGCATTCTACATGAACTACAGAATGAACTGGCACCCCACCTAAGCACCATGTTCAGTCATAGCCTCACCTCAGGCTTTGTGCCCACTGAATGGCGCACAGTGACGGTTATCCCACTCCACAAAGGGGGAGCTAACACAGACCTTGGGAACTACCGCACCATTAGCCTAACGAGCCTGGTCTGCAAGGCCATGGAACGTATCATCATGGAACTTATAAACAAAGACATTGGTAATCTCCAAACTCTGGACCCCACCCAGTTCGGGTAAAAGGCAGATCATGTCTCCTAAACCTGAAAGACTACTTTGAAGCAGTCACCAAAGCCGTAGACAAGGGTAAGGTGGTTCACTCAGCCTATCTAGATCTCACCAAGGCTTTTGACACCATTCCCCCACTCTGGAATTATAGCTAAACTCACTAAACTAGGTATAAATCCCTATGTCACAAGATGGGTTGCCAACTGGCTCACTGACAGAACCCACACTGTGAAAGTAGTAGACTCCAAATCCAACTTCAGACCAATGATAAGTGGAGTGCTACAGGGTTCAGTCCTGGGTCCTCTCCTGTTTGATATCCATTTTTTTGAAGTACAGGCTAACACAGAAGGTCTTTGGCTAACAAAGTTCGCAGATGACTGCAAACTAGGAGCCATAATTGAAACTCTTAATGATGTGGACATCCTACAAAAGGGCCTCACTGAAACAGATGCCTAGTGTCAAAGCCATGGCCTCAAGCTTAATGCCAAAAAGTGCATTGTCATCCCCTTTGGTAAAAACTCTGTACCCATGAGCTACCATGTAGTTGGTAGTCTACTTAACACAGAAAGGACACAGGTGGACAGTAATCTCTCCTTTGATAATCACATCGCCGCAGTAGTCAGGAAATCCTTCTACATGGCACACCATCACAAAAGGTTTCTCATCCAGGAAAAGAGGTCATTGTTCCCCTCTACTCGTCACTCATTATACCCATTTTAGAGTACAACGCCCCTATTGGTATGTACATCACAAGACATCTACAACAACTGGAAAGGCCGCAAAAATACCTCACAAAGAGGATTACTGGCCTCAAACAGATGCCTTATGCAGACTGTCTCAAAAAAATCCAACTTTACTCCGTCGCATATCACTTACTCAGAGGCAATCTCTGCCTAAGATAGAAAGCTATGTCAAACCCAGAGCTGTTGGACATGCTCCACTTAAAGAAATCCCAATCCCTATGAGCTACACATTCTGAGGACCTAAACCTTGTCACCACAATAAACAGAACATGCTGGAGGGATAGATTCCTGTCCCAGAGACTTCCCATACTCTGGAACAAACTACCTATCTATATCAAACAAAGCCCCTCATTAGCACTCTTCAAGAAAAATCTTGATGATTTGATAGGAAATAGGAAATTCACCCCGGGGATCACCTCTGTGGCTCTGTTCGACAGGGGCACAGGAAAGTAATCTTCTTTGGTGGTGAAAGCCGGGGTACCTTTTTGGCTAAGCTTGTATAGGCCCTAGGGCCGATAGTCTAGTACCTACCTATGAACCAATGCATTAATCAAGTTTTTCCTCCTTATATTGTACTCATGTTTGTATACTGTGTTTTATTTTGCAGTCATTTTTTCCAACCAAAAACTTGACCAATTATTGTATATAGCCATATATATATATATATATGACCCCTTTCGATTCACAGTTCTATTTACCCTTAAGATGGTACTCTATTCCTTTTGTACAAAAGGTTTTAGCCACTTTCATAAACCTACAATGATGGCAAAACTTGCATTTCTTCATTTCACCCTACCCCATGTTCTTATTATATTGCCTTTCTAAAATTTCTTTGAATTAGGGCCCCTACGATATACCATCACAGGTTTCTTACCTGTTTTACTTCTAAGTATCCTGTCTTCACTAACCAGTGGCCAGTTCTTACTCAAAATCTTTTTTGTCATAACTTGCTCATAATGGTAGGTAATGACAAAAAGTTGTCTGTAAACTCATGTCCATTACTGGATTCCTATTTTCACTTACACTCATCTGCAAATCAGTTGTGTAATACAGCCCCCCCCCCCCAACAAACACCCTTATTTAAAATAGGTTTATAAAATTCCCTCTGTTTTTTAGTAACAGCCTCTTGTCCAATTCATCCAACAAACCATTTGGGTATCCCCTTTTCATAAACATATCCTTTAAATGGGAACATTCTTCAAAAAATCTTCCTCTGTTATAATCATCCAGGTTGCCCGCACTAGTTGCCCTTTGACAGCAGAACGTTTTTGATGTACCGGATGCATGTTAGTGAAGTGCAAAAAACTATTAGAACAGGTCTTCTTTTTATATATTTTAGAAATATATCTATTGTTTAACCTATCCTTAATTAATTAAACATCCAAGTAGGATATTTTCTCGACATATAATTCATATTGTAAATGCTTAAATGTTAGTCAAATTTCCACAGCCCCACATGGGGAACCCATTGCCACTCCACTGTTCTGTAGATAATACTTCCCATTAAACAAAATATAATAATTACTTAATACTAAATCTAACAACTACTTTTATAAATTCACTTCAACTTGTGGGACTCCCTTCAGGTTCAAAAAATCAACAACCCAGTCAATCCCTATATCTTGAGGAATGACTATGAAGGTGCTTGACCTCTGTAGTTATTAATAAGTCACTGGAATTATATTCCAGCCCATCAATCAGTCTTAAAAAATTCCATGAATCCTTAACTATTTGTGTTTCATCTTTCAGGTACTGTTTAAGTTTACTTTGTAAGTATTTTGCACAAGCCGAAGTAATGGAATTACGCCCACAACAATAGCACGCATAGGATGTTCTTACATACTCTTTTGCAATTTGGGTACACCAAACATAACCCTCTCCCTTTGTCCAGCTTCATAACCCTTATGTGTTGCCCTTTAATTAATTCCAATGTATTCTTTGCATCTAAACTAAGATCAAAAGTATAAAACTTATTAGGCTTATTTTCTAAATTTAAAAAATCTAATTCACATACCTTTTGAAAAATCTGAAGAACCAGATCCAGGGGAGGGTTATACATGCTGCTAATCCTACAATCATTCTCCTGTGTGCATAACGTAGATTCCTCACCAAATATTAATTTAAAATTAAATTTTCTCAAATATAACCTAAAGTCCAAAATCATCTGTACATAATCCATTTTAAAATAAAGCACAAATGTCATTCCCTTCGATAAAATGTTCGCAACAGATGAATCAGTCTCAGCATTGGAATAATTCTAAACTTTTAAAATTACCTTCCTTTGTTAAAAAAAAAAACACTTAACAGGAAGTCCCATCTGCTTCATCCAAAGGCTGTCCAATTGGTGGACTCAGTACCTGCGATTCTGTCTTCCTCTCCATGATTGGTTCCAATGAGGGGGTCCCTCCCTCTGCTGCATTTGCCTCTGTTTCATGGAGGCCAGTTTATAAAAATCCTGCCCCATTGGTTGAACCTGTCTGGAAAATTGACTATTTCTTCCCTTAAGTCCATCTGATCTCCTTAAAGGTGGGAATTTGTCCAAACCCATATGAGTCAGAAAAACATTAGTATTGTTAGGCATTTGATTCCGATCAGAACTATTATTCGTTACACCTATGTTGTTTGCATTTTCTGTTTTTGGATCATCCCCCATTGTGAGATCAGTACTTCAGACTTATGATGGTGGTGGTTGGGGTATGCTCTCCCATTAGCATAATCAGTAATGTCCCTCCATAACTATATTTTTATCATTTTAACTGACTCATATGTTGCTCAATACTATTGTAAGTATGTAAATGCTCAGATTTAAATTGTTCATAGTGAGCATCCACTTTGATGTTATTCTCAAAGTAAATCAGTTCTTTCCTTAATTTCTCTATAAATTTTGTATTTTGCCTTATTAAAAGTTCAAGATATTCTATACGATGTCTATCAAAAAGGTTAATGAGATCCTAATGTAATGGTGAATTCTCCACTAACCTCATTGGATACTGCCACAGTCTCAAACCCGTAAGAATCAATTTAGCCGTAATACATTCTCTAAAATAGCTGGACAAAGGGGGTGGGGTAGTAATGATGGATATTTTTTATTATAATAATAGAATGGAAAAAATGTTGGATACAGCAGTTTGAGCAAGTATCTATTAGTGAAGTGAATGGGGCATATCGTAAAATTCATGATTTATTTATTGATAATCTTATTGGCCTTGAAATGTCTAGTTTTTTTTAATATGGCAGCACCGGTTGCACCGGTTATGATCAGTGTATCCAAGTTGCACAAGAATATGGAAGAACCGCCTATGAGTTCTATTGTGGATGGGCATAATTCTTTTACTTCAGCTTGTGCAAAATATTTAAGATAACAAAGTTAAACCATACCTGAAAGATGAAACAGAAATAGATAAGAATTTGTGGAATTTTTTAAGACTGATTGATGGGTTGGAATATAATTCCAATGATTTTTTAATAACTATAGATGTCATTGACCTTTATATGGGGTCACTCTCCAAAATATAGAGATTGAGTGGGTTGTTGATTTGTTTAAACCTGAAGGGAGTCCCACAAGTTAAAGTGAATTTATATGAGGAGTTCTTAGATTTAATATTGAGTGATAATTATATTTTGTTTAATGTGAAGTATTATCTACAGAAGAGTGGAGTGGCGATGGGTTCCCCATGTGTTGCTGTGTTTGCAAATATAGTAATGGCAGCCTGGAAACATAAGATTTTATGTAATAGTCAATTTAAAGATAATTTTATATTATACATCCATTATTCGGATGATATTTGTATCATCTGGAAAGGAGGTAGTGATGAGATTTTAGAATTTATTACATATATCGGAAATTTGAATTTGACTAGCTTTTACATATGAAATGGATGTGAAGAAAATATTCTACTTGGATGTTTTATTAAGGGTAGATTTAACAATAGATATATTTCTAAAATGTTTAGAATGAAGACCTATTATAAAAAAAAATTTTGCACTTCACTAGCATGCATCCAATACATCAAAACATTCTATTGTCAAAGGGCGGCCAGTGAGGGCAACCTGGATGATTACAATAGAGGAAGATTTTTTTTTAAGAATGTTCCCATTTAAATGATATGTTTATGAAAAGGGCATACCCAAATGATTTATTGGATGAATTGGTACAAGAGGTTTTTAGTAAAAGACAGAGGGGATTTTTTAAAATATTTTGAATAAGGAGTGCTTGTTGGGGGGTGATATTACACAAACAATTGATTTGCAGACAAGTGTAAGTGAAAATAAGAATCCAATAATAGACATGAGTTTACAGACAACTTTCATCACTGCCTTCCATTATGAGCAAGTTATGATGGAAAGGATTTTGAGTAAGAGCTGGCCGCTGATTGTTGAAGATAAGATAGTTAGAAGTAAAATAGGTGAGAAACCTGTGACGGTATATTATAGGGGCCCTAACTTAATGAAATTTTAGAAAGACAGTGTAATAAGAAAATGGGACAGGGTGAAATAAAGAAATGTGAGTTTTGCCATCACTGTAGGTTTATAAAAGTGGCTAAAGCCTTTTGTGCAAAAGGAATGCAGTCCCAGTTTAAGGGTAAATATAACTGCAAATTGAAAGGGGTCATATATGTGGCTTTGTGTAATAATTGTTCAAGTTTTTGTCGGAAGGACCGACCGTGAAATAAAAATGTGTGTGTACGAGGTCATATATGTGGCTTTGTGTAATAATTGTTCAAGTTTTTGTCGGAAGAACCGACCGTGAAATAAAAGTGTGTGTGTACGAACATGAGTACAGTATAAGGAGGTAAAACTTGAATAATGCATTGGCCAAGCATATAAATGAATTTCCCGAACACACATTTGGATATATGGATATAGATCAGGTGATCCTAAATGATAGGGTTGGACCTTTAACACTCCAGTTGGAGAGAAAAGAATAATCCGGCAGATCCATCTTGGTGCAGATCAGTGGGCAGATTTAAATGAGCAAAGTTCTATAACATCTATTTTAAAATTAAAGGCATTACAAAGGTAGAAAATAAACAAATGTTTTTTTTTCACTTGCATAATTGAATGTAATATTTTCTAACAATGTAATTATACTAGTGGGGGTATCCGTCCTTTGTGAACGAATTTATGACGAAACTGGAACTGAGTCTGCATTGACCAATTTGAAGGCTCTGCAAGAGTTTTTAAATGTTTTGCCTATGATGAAGGGGAAATCTGATGAAGTTCATATTATTGGCCAAAAGCGCTTATGTCATTTCTCTGTTATAAAGAAAGTTTTTTATGTTTTAATGTTTTTTTCTGTTCTTATTAAAAGTGGTGATTTGAATTATTTTGGCACAGTTTCTTTCCATTATACTCTGAGAGAATAAATATATATATATATATATATATATATATATATATATATATATATATATATTCCCCAAGGTACAATAACTGGACAGAGATTATATTTGAGAGAAACATGCATTTAATTGAAAACTTTGACACACATCAAACAACTATTTGAGATCATGTACCGTTTAGATAAAAATGCAGGATAATGAATTACTGTAGAGATGAGACACTGATTGATGCTTCCCAGCCTACTTTTTAAAAAGTGACTGGTTTGAGAAATGAGTAGTGGAGATTACTCAGGAGTTATTGGGGAAGATAGAAAGTACTCTAGAAGTTAAAGCTAGTGAGTGGGATAAAATGAAAGTGGAATTCAAAAATAGGGTAGAAATATAAGAAAAAGAGGTATGGTTAAGAAGTAAGAATTAATGTGGCTGACAAAGGTTAAAGTATTGCAGAATAAGGGGAATCTCACAGAACAAGAAAAGGCACAGTTGCAGAGCACTAAAGTGAAAATAAGGGGGTACCTAGATAAATATGCATGAGTTTAGAAAGATTGCTGTTTTAATTGTTTTTGGTGATGACTCCAGAGCAGAAAAACTTTTGGCATAACGACTTGGGCAACAGAAAGTAGAAAGGGTTGTTTTCAAATTTAGGGAGCCTATAACAATAAAAATAACAAGAGATCCTCTAAAGGTATTAGAGAGAGTTCAGAAATGTTATGAAAATTTGTATAAATCTGAGAAGTGAGGAATTAAAGCACAAATGGAAATATTAATGGAAGACTTAAACATGCCAAGGTTAGAAGTAGATGAGGCTCTACAATTAACCAGCTAAAATAGAAGGAGATATAACCAGTCTGTAGGAAAGTCTCCATAATAAGATGGTATTTGGTGGACATTTGGAAGCTAGTAGGGAAGAAAGTGATACAAATCTGTAAGGTTATTATTTTAAAAGGAAGGGAAGCACCAGTATCCTGGAAAAAAAACTGTGGTGACTAATACTTAGACTGGAAAGACACATCATACCCATCGTTCATATAGGTCCATTTCAATTTTAAACCATGATTGTAAAGTGTTTATGTCTATAATGACTAAAAGAATGGCAAAGGTTTTGGAAATGGAAATTGTGAGAACAATACTTGCAGAATTATGCTTGGGGGAGTATGGGGTTTAAGGGAATACAGGAGTTGAGCAATTAATTTAATATAATGCTGTGAATGAAATTTGTTAAAAATAAAACATGTATTCTATGATTTTAATAATGGTAAATAGTATGGTTTCTTTTCTTTTTTTATTGATGCAAGTGAACCCAAGTTGTAGTGCAGCTTAAGGGGGTGCTGTCCTCCTGAATGTGTCGTCCTTCAGGTGAGATGTTAAACTGAGACCCCATCTGCTTGAGTCAGTGGTTGCTCAGGTGGATGTAAAAGATCTAGTGGAACCTATTGAAAAGAGTAGGAGAAGTTTCTTGATACACTCACCAAACATCCCTTTATGGTATAAATAAGCACCTTGTGTCTCCCCTGAAAAATAGGCCACTAGCATAGTGGGGCCAACCTGATCAACAATAGGTAAATAAAAATAAAAAAAATGTTTTATTTTATTTCATGGAAGGTATATTCTCATTCTTTGCACATATTAACCTGGAAAGAAAAGTGTTCAGGAAGTATAATGATTATCAGTTTAGTAATTTCAGTGCAAATATTTGTGCCACTTAATTGTTTAACAAAGAAAGGTGATTTTAATTTGTAGTTAAACTTCACAATGGAATCCTAAGGGACAACTTCATGGTAGCATTTGCTAACATGTACACATTATTTGTTATCTGGAACCCTGACTCATCTCCCTTCTGCTTAAGATCCACACTAGAAAGTTACCTTAAGGCACCCCATACTTGATTTGGGTCCTTAGGCTTAACATTAAGTATAATTAAGAGTGAATCCATGCTGTTCAGATAGCTAGCCATGTATACCACACCCCAAACAGGTCTACTAATTCAACATCAGGAGGTGGTTTGCATTCTCCCCAGCATTTTAAATGTATAGGGTTCTATCTCGATCAGCAGCTTACCTTCTCCTCCACACTTTAGTATCAGTCTCAAGAGAATTGTAGTTACCAGACACTAAATGACATGCCTCCTGATGCCTGGGTTATGAAACTCCATGACAGAAGGTGAATTTTTTGGTACCCTCGGTGGTGCTTTAAATGTGTTAGGCTTCAGAACCACTTAACAGGATGGGTAGTTTTATGGATAATGTACATTAGTTTGACCAGCACTGTACCGCCCTTTCCAGTGTACAGATTTTACCAGTCACTCAGAGAGCAACACTATTTTTCTTCTTTTTTGTTGTATGAAGACCGTAATCTAAACCCTCTGTCTCCAGAAACATAAAACTGTTGCCAGATACATGCAGTCATTTAATACTGCTTAAACATCTTAAGCCATACTGCTCCTTATGAAGTTTCAAAACGAGCATTTTCATAGCAGGGATCTAAGTTAAGGAACTAATTTCCACTGAACATCAGACCACTAGCCACCTTTCAACGGATTATCTCTAACCTAAACAACCACCTTACAGAGTCATTGATAGATGGCTGTCAGATGAAAAAGAACCTTAAATCAAGTGTGGCATGCAGTTCTCTTATGATAGAAAAGTTTCTTCTGAATGTAACTGTGCAGCAGTATTGGAGTGTTATTTTATTGTAATGTGTTATTAGATTATAGTATTGTATATTATCTCTTTGCTGTATTACAAAGTTGTCTGACAGTGAGCTTGGGCTTAGCCTACTTTTCTTAAGTAAATGCAAAGTAGTCATTTCCTGGTGTCAGTTTGTTACAACAACAAGAACTTTAATAATTTGAAAGGAAAACAGACTGGAATCACTGCACGACAAGTTGCACTTATAAATTATAGAAAGTAGTAGTCAACAAACAGCTTTGAATGCTGCACTTTGAATCAGTGGTTTGAATATTTGTGACTCCTGTTTAAATTTCATTGACACTAGGCACATAGCATGACTTTTTTTTTTGTCTGTTTCAGTAGTCCTATGAGCAGTTTAACATCATCCTCCTGTTCTTTGGGTGATATTGATCAAGAAGAAATTCAGATGGCTCTGCAAGCTGCAAAGATTGCTGCAAGAGAAAAAATCAGGTCTCGATTTCACAGCAGCAGTGACCTCATTCACCGACTCTTCGTTTGTATCTCAGGTGTACTTTCTTTACTTGGCTAATATTATAATTTTTTAAAAGCTCTTCAGAAAGGGTATAATAATAAAATGTCATTTATTCCTTTGGTGCCTTAAGTTTGCAGATATAAGTGGTAACCATTTGAAATGTTGGGACCCGCTTTAGTGAGTTCCAAAATGCTGAGACTGAATGGCTGGGGGGGGACTTGCTATACCAAGTCTAAGATTGCCATTTCTCAAAATATTCAATTTTTCTCTGAGGTATGGTGATCTGTGAGTGCTGGTACATATATGTTTGGGTTGGTTTCTGGAGGGGGGTGGCTTGTTGATACATGATCTGAAGTAGTTATTGGATGTGCTACAAAGCCTTCAATTAAGTGCACTGTGAAGTATAATTTCTGCCCATCCTAACTCAGTTATTTTATCTTGGGGAATGCTATATAAATTCTTTCAGTGTTTTTACAACTAAATTTGTATCTTCAGTACCATATATTCTCATATTTTCTTTCAGTAATCTACCCTCTTTTGTTACGTTTTCCCTTCTATGTCACCCTGAGACATCCTCACTACTGCAAATCAAATACTAGTCCCCCCTCATAAGCAGCATCCTCAGCAAAAAATAAAGGAGAAGAGAGATGTTTTCAGTCTTTTTTTTTTTCAGTGTGTTTGCACTCAGTATTACTAATGACGACAATTAAATAGGGAGCCAGTTTAAGCAGGTGACAAACCCATGTAACTGTTTTTATTTAACATTTGTTTATTGGGAAAGTTCAACTGGGACAGAGCCTATATTCAGTAGAGGTCTGAGGAGAAATGCTCCAGAAGCATGTCTTTGGAATGTGGGAGGAAACGCACGCGAACGTAGGGAGGACATGCAGACTCCGCACTGAAGGCACCCCAGCTGAGAACTGAACCAGAGAACCACTTGATGTGAGGCACCAACACTAACCGCTGCACTACTACACCGTCAACCTGGTTCCATGGGTGTTTTCATGAAGAAGCTACATTGACAAGTTGCATGAGTCCACTTAACTTTGTACTGCTATTGCTGTGGCTATGACTTTGGTTTAATAGGTTCATATGTTAGCACTAAGCTAACTGCCCTTGTGGGCCATTTCAAGCCTAGCCAATTACCCCATTAGAGAATCAAACGCTGCACCTTGTGTCTGTAAGGTAAGCACATTAACTATTATATAATCCCCCAATGAAGTTAACATAGTACACTAGACCAGTGCATTGCTGCCATATCTTACTGTAATTATATTCTGAGAATGCTTCTCTTGAGGAAATCAGTTGTTTTGCAATGTCAGATGCAGTCTTGTGAATGCTATATAGTATTACTTGATTTTTTCAAATCGCCTCCTATCAAAACTTTCCTGTATGGACAAGTAAATATTACATGTACACTTTCTCTGTTCAGTGCCTTTTTGGTAATTGGAACATACATCTGTTTGTAAATAAGTATGGCTGGGAGTCTGTATGTGTATTGTACATCAGAAAATTAGATTATTACATTGTGGTGATATAAAGCATACCATTCATATTTAACATTTTCCTTTGCAGTTTAGGCATAAAACTTAGAGTGAACAGTAGGTCATTCAGTAGTAGATGGTAAGTTTTACTAAGCTTAAACAGGATTTTGGGGGATGTGGGGTAGTAACACAGAAGAGTGTGGTACTAGAAAAAATAAACAAAGTTAAGACCGAAAGAATAAGGAGCACAGCAATGGAAAGTTAACAGGAAACAGTTTTTGCATCAACATATATTTTGTGAACAAGTAGTAGTGGTATGAAACTGTGACGTGCATTATTGATTTTTTTCCAGCAGATCACTGAAGATTTACTGAAAGTTTTTTAAGTAACTAGGTAAAATGGGGGGAGCATTGAAAGTTATGAACATGAATTTAAGGAAGAGCGAGGTAGCATTTAAATTTGGTGTGGAGAGAGAGTAAGGGGGCTTATCAAGCAGTTAGGAAAAGCTAGTTTCAAATGTGAACAGGCACTGCCGTGCAGCATAAGTTGGTGCTGCACTCCTGAGTATGCGGTCCTTCAGATGAGAAGTTAAACTGAGGCCCCATCTGCTTGAGTTGGTGGGCGCTGATATAGATGTAAAACATCCCATGCCACTTGCCAGAAAAGAGTGGGGAACGTTCCCTGGTACCTTGACCAAATTTCCCTTTAAAATTTTCTCTGAAAGAAGGACACTGGTCTTGTAGGACTAACCTGGTCAACAGAGGTAGTAAATAAGTGAAATACATTTTCATGCAAGAGTAATTGGTTGTTTTCGCATTGAGTTTTAAACATCCTATCAAGCCATCTCCTACAACTCTGCTCTGAACTGCATCTATAAAAGATTGATAGTGCATTAGTGACTTGTGACCCGTTTGTAAGGATAACACTGCATTCCATTTTGAACAGTTCAGGATGACAGATCATGTTTAACTGATCAGTCTTTTGAAAAGAGCACTAATTACCCTTTCTTTTTTTTTTTTTTTTTTTTTTTATTTGGTCTTGATAAGACAAAACTGTTTCCTTTCATTACAGAAAATTCATATGGTTTATATGTACATGAAGATGCATGGCCTTCCTAGTCTTGGGTCCTAATTTTGCTGTATTAAAACTTGCTGTCATTTATGCAATTCTTTTTTTTTTTTTTTTGTACATTGGCAGAGGCCTATTTATGTGGCAGTTGTCCTGTATCGGATTGAACGTTCTTAATGTCACGGTTAAAAATTGGCATTAAGAAGTTTAAACACAGGATGTCCTAAATATCAAAGGTACAAAAGATTGAGAAAGGAAAAGTATTTCCTCTCTGTCTTCACACTAAACTCACCATAACACTAGCCTTAAATTCATTTGAATGGTGGCACCACCTTAGTAATGGTTGCTAACCCTAACCCCACTGCATACCGTAATAAAAACCTTAACACAGAAACTACACAAGACACACACAAACAGACAATATCAACACTACATCCATTCCCTTATATAACCCTGACCCTAACCCTGAATTACACACATATTCACCCAAAACGTACAAAACCTATCCCCTCACCTACCTTGGAGCCTAACTCTAACTCTCACATACAGGCACAAAAGCTCTCATCCCCTCCACTCCCACTCAAAGTTCTCTTGACATGTTGACTGTTCGACTAGCCATGTGTTCAGTATAAAGCACTACCTTTAGTACCTGTCTACCAAACTGACGTTAAGTGAAATACAGGAAAACCCCTGCATGGCATAAAGAAGTAAAGCTTTGATTTGACTATGGTCAGGGTGAAACCTTTGGTTTAAATAGTATCCTGGGAACTGAAAAGTATGCAGTCTGAGGAGTGATTAATGTGTGGTGAAAAGGATGATCGCCTTAAGTGTGGGCGGCTGTAAGAGCAGAGGTATATTTCTGGAAATCCTTCTTCAGGAGTGACTTAGCAGTAGTTGGGAGTCAGCTCACAAGTCCTGTGCTGTTAGAGCAGTATAGGATGGTGGGGTCACTTCAGATTAACTGAAGTTAAAAAGTGATATAAAAAATTAGCAGGTAGGAGATACCATAATGTGTAGGGAATGTAAAGACAAGTCCCTGTTTACAGAGAATCTGTAAAAACACTTTTGAGAGTACTGCAGGAAGCCTGTCAGGCTAGATTGGATGGAAGTTTGTACATGTTGTACCCAGTGTGGCTCTATTTTACAACTCAAACACACAGCTTTGCATAAAAAAGTAACAGTTGGGCAAGAAAAAAAAATACAGTAATAATGGGCAGAAAGTAGAGCTTCCTAGGGATGATGGCTTAGCGTTACTTGACTTTTTTCTAACAGCAGTGACTATGACTAGCTAGGATGGTGGAAAATGTAGGTCATTGAAGGAGGGAAGATAGGTTGCATAGTCAGGAATAGAGAATGTTACATTAGCACAAACATGTTGGTATTAGCTGTGATACTCCACCACTGGACCAGTAATCAAGGAGCCTCAATCCTCACCACTGGTAACAGTGAGGGCCATACACATGGTGGATGACAAGTACACACAAAGTATTTCCAGATGTAGCTGTCTGCATTGTGCAGTTTCCCTTAAGAGCATACAGAGACCACAGCCAGTCCGGGGCTGGTTTCTCCTGCTTTCTCCAGATCACCTATAATACTCCCCACTGGCACAGCTATAGAGTTGAGTCCTTAGCTATGGTTCCAAGCCAAGTCCTCCAACACTCTCTCTGTCCAACCAGTACTTCATGTCCCTCCCCAGGTAGTTGATACACACACTCTTGGAGATTTGTTTTACACACACACACACACACACACACACACACACACACACACACACACCTGAGAAAGGCTGGCACAGGTTTACTAGGTATGCCCCCTTCTGCCCAAACTATAAGGTAGTTATCACTGCCACCAGAACCCCTTATCAGCTACTTTAAGGCCCTTAACAATGGGTATCCAATCTTACTGTGTAATGTTACTATTAATACAAAGGGTAGTTTGACCAAGAGCAAGACTATTAGGAGTGGCTTACAGTGTCACCAAATAAATAGGCAAGTACTCAGAACTTTATTTTTTTATGTATTTAGTGTCATTTGTTAACCGGCTTGGTCCAACTGAGCCAACGGTCCATTTTCAGTGGGCGTCCAAGGAGAAAAGCTCCAAATCCTTATACAAGACAATCCAGTAAGAAAAAGCAGCAACTAATGCAAAGATTAAAAATTACAATAGTAGCATAGACAAGAGTCTTAAAAAAATCTAGAAACTTAATACACAGATCATGCACAATGAAAGGTTTAAATGTAGTTAATAATAAATAATAAACTAAATATATATTTACAGTGACATCAGAGTTCAAAATCACATGAAGTATTTAAAACATTGCAGGACAGTCTCAAATAAATAAAGAAAAATATCTAAGCTAAGCTTTGCTATATTCCTGACTATGTGTAAGAGAATTACTATACCCTAGTTAATTTACAGAGCAAGGCAAATGTGGTGAGTGGATCTTAATGTTATCAGGTCAAAGACAGAATACAGAATGCTGCATTTCTCTCAGAGAGTTCTCAAATTAATATCTCAAATATTACTGCTGGGCTAGCTTGCAAAATGACATAATTTCTTGTCATCTGACTTCTAGTCCCCAGGCCCAAAACAACCACTGCTGGTAGCTAGCAGTATTTAGCATCTGCCTGTGAAAATAGATAGACCTCAGATCTTTGGAAGAGAGTGGAAATCATAAAATAATAAAACACTTCCAAGACAATACAGAATGCTTCTCAGCACAGGCAGTGTGTCTCCTTGCTGCCATAACGTAATTTAATTTCAGCTATTTTTTTCAGAAATTTACTAGACTGAGGTTAACCTCCTGTGTTCTGGTTTCCACTGTTAAAATATATACATTTAAACAGTTAGTTTACTTTCTCAGTTCAGCATGATGACAAGTAACCTTCATATAATGCGTGCTGCTGTTGGATTTCTGTTCACAACTGTTCATAGTGTTGCTTATGGGAAGGATTATGGCTTTCATATGAAAGAATTACAAAGTAGTACATGTAGGGAATAAAAATCTAAAGAATAAATATATTGATGGTGCAAAACAGCGGCAGCAGAATTGGAGTGGAAGCTGATGGGAGTCGCTTCAAATTAACTGAAGTTAAAAAGCCATATAAAAAGGTAGCAGATGGATATGAGATACCAGAATGTGTAGGGAGTGGAAAGACAAGAAAACCTGAAACTCCTATCCCTCTTAACAAAGAATCTGTAAAAACACTTTTTGGAGTGCTGCATATCACAGAGGAGACTGTATCTGCAAGTAGTTGATAGGCACTTTACATTTTTGAATGGGTATAAAAAGCACTTGTTTCAGAATTGGTCTGGGTACATGCTGCAAGAAAAATCTGTAAAAAATGAACTTGTGTATTATGATGATTTTGTTCTGCTAGAAGTGAAGTTATAATGTTTTTTCTCCTTTATCAGTGAAATAGCTTTCTTTTGGAACTGTGTGTGCTGTTAATTTCAGTTCACCCTCACCAGTGATGTAGTTGGGTTAGTTATCTCTGTTTATAGTCATTAAAAAAATAGAAGACAACTGGGCCCTTTGGCTATTTACCTCTTGCCAGTACCTCCTTAGACTTTACCTTCTTTTTTTTTTTAAAGACTAACAGGCCACAGTCATAGCAGGGTGAATTTGTGGATAGCCATCCCGTTGTCTTACTCCCTTTTCAAAGAAGATAGTGTGTCATATTGCTTAATTTTGAGTGGACGTTTGTTTCAAAGAAGTGATGAGCATTGCATGACAAATTTGTCTCTCCACAATGTTTTGTGTATTTACTGAAGCAGGTATCAATTCCTTGTTCTAGTGTTAGTTGGGACAGCTGAGTTCAGGAAATAATGAGGTCTTGGTCTAATGGATCCCTAACGACCTGAAAAGCAAGACACAGATCACCCCTGAGGAGTCTCTAGGACACTGAATAAAGGGACAGTATTTCCAGCCTCTACCCTTAGCTCTTGCCTTTGAAGCCAGTGATCTTTTAGTTAGGGATCTCTGGGATCTTATCAGTTGCTTGATATACCTAGTAAGACCCAGAAATCCCCAAAGTGATATTGTCTTCAATCATATCAGTCTGAGCAGTGCGGAATATAGAAGGGTAAGAACATCTTGGATCTAGATGAAATAACTTTTGTCGTTATTTGCTTCACATAAAAAGACTTCCTGGCCACTGTTGCAGTGTGATCATCAACTGATGGGATTATCTACCCATGTTCCAAAGCATCTCATCACATTTTCATTTTGGAGCAGGATATTGTTTGCCCTGTTAAATGAAGGAAGGTATTGTTTACCAAATGTAACAATATTGCATTTTGTAGCATTTAGATGTAACCCATTTTTTGAGCACCATTTGAGGATGACACCAAGTTTGCAGTCATCCAGAGATTTGCAAAGTAGATCATGTTTGCTGATGGAGGATGTACCTGCCACTTTTACTAAATGAGTTCTATCCCTTAACCACTGTGCTATCCACCTAACTTCATAGGACTCAGTTGCAAGCTCATTCAGGTTGTTTATTATGTTGGCATGCAGTAGTTATCAAAATCGTTTTGATTTTTTTAATTAGGTCAATTACAATACACCTTGTGGCTTTATAGATGATTCTAGTCAGGCTAATGGGTCTGAAGCTTCCAGTGTTGGAGGTGGTATCCACATTGGTGAAGTGGTAAGCTTGTCTTACTTCAGGGAGAAAACCAGTGGCTAAGATCAGGTTGATTATCTGTAGGAATGGGTCCACGTGGGTATATTTTGTACTGTTTATCAGACAACTGGGTATATATTTAGGCTGCATGGATGATACAAATTTCATTTAAGTGGATACCTTTAGCAAACATTATTTGGTTATGATGGAGAGTTTGATATTCTGTGGGATATGTGGGGTTTCTATAGTTGTTTCAGGGTGTGAAATTTGTACTGAATTTGTGTGCTAGTATGTTTTCTATCTCTACTAGATCCAAGTAGGTAGTGCCACTTTGGAAAAGTTATAAGGAATTGTTGAGTGTTATTCCTTAGTTTCCTAAAGTAACTAAAGAAGGCTTTATAACTGTCTTTAGCTTCCAGTGTTAGGCCATGTTCACGGGATATCTTATTTCTGATGGTGTTATTTAGGTCCTTTGATAGTTTTTAATGTTAACTTTGATTTTTGAAGTGTTTGCTTTGCTATATAGTTTAAGAAGCTTTTTTTCTTTTGTTTTTATTTATATATGTGGGCTGCCAGACTAGTTTGCTTTTAAACTTCCCATTTTGTTTGGATATGGTAAGGTTGCCAGGTCAATGCATTTATCTTGGTGCAAATAAACTTTGCCTCCATAAGTGCTTGCTTGTATCAGCATCATGAGTAATACAGTTAAACTTGAATTTTGATATTTCATCATAGTCAGAGGTTTGTACTTTTGAAATCTCTGAACTTTGTGATTTTTTTCATCAAATTGCTTGGAGATGTTTTAAGGAAAATGCTACCAGTTTGTGATCAGATTTTACTGGAGAAGGGAGTACCGGGGGGGGGGATAATTGATATTGGCACCATGTTGGTAAGGCCAGGTTAAGACTGTTATGCCTCTAGTGTGTTCCTTGACAGTTGGGTGTTTTTGTTTATGAAATCAAGGAACTTTGGGGTATACTTTACAGTTGAGGTATAGGTATCCCAGTTTATAGGCTGGTAGTTAATCTCCTAGGTAATGGAATTATGTTGATTTGGAGTTCATTTAATGTATTTTTGGAAACTAGCATGGTTTGCTGGGAACGTACGTGGGGCCTGTAACATACTATATTCTAATAGTTGGTCCTGTTTAGTGTGATTTGAATCTGTCTATTCAATTTCAGTGTCTCTATGGATCTGCCTAGAAGTGATGTGTGTCCTAAAAATGTGGATACTCCACTGGAGTTACCATTGGACTGAAAGGCATGGAAAGTGCAAAACCTTGGAATGAAGGGAGTTCTTTCTGTACTTTTAAACCAAGTTTCTTTGATAAGACACAAGTATGTGCTCCAAATGCAGCAGTGCCTCAAGATAATTCAATCTGTCATTTAGACCCCAGACATTGAACAGAGCCACCTCAATGTGGTTTGGTGGTGACGTCCCCTCTTAAAATAAATACTTAAGCACCTCTGTGCTAAAGCTCTTGCAGATACATTGAGCTCCAACTTCTTCCCTCTGACGCTTCCAAACCTCCCAGTGTAAAGCCTCCACCCCACCCCCAGGTATTATCTCTGAACAGATAATAAACGTGCTCTCCAAGATCAAAAACATTTCTTTGAGTTTGGGTTGCATACAGGACTGTATCCTGGTCATTATGGAATACCCACTATCAGATCCCTTCCATTTACTGCACACTCACCAACATTCCACTCATACATACCTGAAGCCTGGAGAACAAGTAGTAGTTCCTGTGTACTGGGCAGGCCCCAACATGGAACTTGGCAACGACAGGCCCATCAGCTTCACAAGCATCATCAAGTACCTTATAAGTCAGTCATTTGGAACCTACATTCCTTAGACCCTTAACCAGTTTGACTTTGTGTAAGGCAGTTTGTGCCTACTAAACCTAGTTCTGTTCCTTGAAAGAGACCCTGAAGCATTAAATGAGAATAATACCATATGCATAGCTTACATCACTTTAGCTAAGACTTTTGACATTCTACCCCATTCTGGCATTGACAAACTGGTCAAACTCAATATAAATCCCTGTGTAATCCATTGGATTGCACTGTGACTCATTTGTGCAGGTGCCACTCTGTTCAAATTTATGGCACACTCTTCTCCAAGAAGCTTGCCATCAGTGGTGTACCCCAAGGCTGTCTTTTTGGACCACTTATTTTTGTTTGGCAGCTACTTCTCTGAAGTCAAGTCTGATATTAAAGGCCTCTGACTGACCAGGTTCATGGATGGTTACAAAGCTTGGAGCAATCAGCTCCCATGATACTAGTATCCTCAAAGAAGGCCTTACGTGGACAAAGTCATGGTGTCCGGATCACAGGCTAAAGAGAAACAGGAACTCCAACACACCTAGCATATAAGTGACACCCACTCTTAAAATAGATACTTAAGCACCTTTGTGTATATGATTGTCCTTTAACCGCTCTGTACCAAGTGTTGTTAAGAGTGCCATCTGCCTTATCCAGCTGCTCACTGAGAACATCTCCTCTTAGTCAAAAGAGGTTATTGGCTGCCCTCTACCTGTCCTCCTTCAGATCCATGCTAGAATACAGTACAGTCTTTAGTATGTACATGTCCTAAACTCAAAGTTAAACTTAAAAAAAAGTATTAGGTGTGCGCTTCCTATGTTACCTAGAAGATCCACAAGCCCCATTTCTTTTCTTTGTTTCCTATAGACTCCTGCATGGCATTCTATATCTGGCTTACAAAACTGTCTGTAACTTGATGCTGTTTGGTGTACTGCATATCTGAAAAACTGGTAGCAACACAAATACAATGTCAGGGGACTTAAATCTGTGTTACAGCATAAGTAAGAGTTGGCATGATAGATATCTCTCCCAGAGAGTTCTCCACCTGTCGAACAAACCTCCCCTTTCTGTAAAGAAAATAGTGTTCCTCAATATCTTCAAATCTACCTCTGGCAAATGTATTGGAAACTAAAAATTTACTGCAGCCCAAGCCCTCTATTACTTATGGATAAGAGGAGTAACTAATTGAGTGTACCAGAAGGACTGCAGGTTGCTCTCTGTCATTTAAGTTGCATCCAGCAGCTAGAGTAACCCATGGGTTGCTTGCTTTACAAGTCTTATTTGATCTGTTGCTTGGTAACCCGGTATAAACCTTTGTACCTGTACTCATTTACAAATGTGTCAGTTTATATTGCTGTTTTGTCAGTTTATATTGCTGTTTTAAAGTGCTTCTGTTTTATTAGATGTCTTTTTCTGCTGTTCGTTTATTTAATGCATCCCCAACCATTTCAAAAACTGAATATCATTGGTAACTAAATGTCATGCTACAGTAGTGCTACTGCATTTATCAGATGCTAATAGTTTTGTGTGTAATTGCTGTTCTGTTTGATATCCAGTTGTGATCATTTCTTGTGGTGAATCTGTAAAATGCATTTATGTATAACTGTATTGTTCATAGGAGGTTACTAGGCTAACAGCCCTAGAGCCTTTACAAGCCTAGCCATATCTATCTTGAGTTGCCCCAGTTATCGATGGTTAGATGAGTGATGTTTGCAAGATGTAAGTGTCTATGGTAGTTAATACCGACTTCCTTTGCCCAGGAGGGACATGGGCACCACCCTAGGAGTGAATTTGCGGTTACTCATCCATTGATCTCAGTTGTGTTTGAAGATGGTTAGGGAGGGGCTCTGTTTCATGTGAATCGGAAACTTGTTCCAGAGAAGTGGCATTCTCTGGGAGATGCAGCTGTCTCTCCAGCATGACCTGTTCATGTCACAGGCTAGGTTAAGATCTCTGGAAATGTTCATAATGTTCATAAGTTCGTACTAAGCTAACTGCCCTTGTGAGCCATTTTAAGCCTAGCCAATTATCCCTTGTGAGACTCAAACCCTGCACCTTATGCTTGCAAGGCAAACACCTTAACCATTAGGCCACCCTCCCAACCCAGAAAATCAGTGAATTCCTGTAAGAATGCACTCACACAACCAGGTGGACTTCATAGGTTCATAGATTAGTACTAAGCTAACTGCCCTTGCGAGCCATTTTAAACCTAGCCAATTATCCCTTGTGAGACTCAAACCCTGCACCTTGTGCTTGCAAGGCAAACACCTTAACCATTAGGCCACCCTCCCAAGAAGAGGAGTAAGTGACTCTCATTCAGTTTGATTTGTGAATGTGTAGTATTTCCATCAGAGCTGGGTCAGAGACCGTCTTGTAAGCCAGGCACAGGTCACCCCTTAGCAACCTGTAGGAGATAAAATACAGTGACAGGGCTTTGTCTTTCCGCATAAGACTTGTTTTGTGTACAATGTAATTTCTTGTTGAGAAACCTCTGTGGTCTCTCTGGTAGTTGCAGGTTTATGGTGAGTTATGTGCAAAATGGAACATTGTACTGAATTATTGGTTTGAGGGCCAAATATAATGGAATTTTAACATCCTTAGATGTAGATGTGATACATTTTACTTATAAGATGTCCCACATAGAAGAATTTCCTTACTACTGAGGATATGTGGTGGTTAAAGTTCAGATTGCTATCAACATGAGTACTAGATCACATACCACTGGGTCTACACCCCCCGTGTGTCTATAATGTAATTAGCAAGGATGTCCGCTTTCCCAAAGGGAATAATATTGCTTTGTTTGTGCATTTATCTTTTATCGTAGGAGGTTAATAGGCTATTGGCCCTGAGGTCCCTGTAAACCTAACCAAGAGTTTAGCCCATGTTTAGACAAGTCAGCACCCGATGCCCCTGTCCAGCAGGCACATGGCTGGAATCCCAGGGGTATATTTTTGTTTCCCATCCAGTTATCCAGGTTGCACTTAAAAAGGGATAAAAAGGTACTCTGCTTGACGTGGAGAGGGAGTCTATTCCATAGATGGAGGAGTCTCTGGGACACAAATCTGTCCCACCAACAAGTCCTGTTGATGTCGCAGACCAGGTTGAGGCCACACGTTTGAGTTACATGAGTGGAGCTTGTCTTGCGGATATGCAGCAGTCCCATCAAGGTGGGGTCCGTCATCTCCTTGTATGCCATACAGAGAGGTCACCTTCGAGGAGTCTGTATGAAACTGAGTAGAGGGGATAGGGCTTTTAGCCTGTGTATGGTAGATTTTTGAGGTCCTGGATTCTCCTGGTGAGGAACCTCTGTGGTCTCTCCAGCTTTTGCATCTTGCCAAAAAGGGAGTTGTACTCAATAATGGGCCTTATAAGGGAAGAATACAGGGATGTTATGACCTCCTTGTCCCTGGATGAGGTTCCCTTACTTATGAGGTGGGCCGTGTAGAAGGCTTTCCATACAACTGAAGCAACGTGATGGTCAAAAGTCAGGTTGCTATCAACCTGGGTGCCCACATCTCTCACAACTGATTGTGTGCTTAGGAAATTGTTATTAATGTTATAGTTTGTGGGGATGTCACTCTCCCCAAAGGGGATGATGATGCATTTTTTGGTATTCAGCTTGAGGCCATGTTTCTGACACCAGTCATTTGTCTGAGGGAGACCTTACTGGAGGATGTCTACATCACTATGGGAATTGATGACAGCACCCAGCTTGCAGTCATCTGCAGACTTTGTCAGCCATAGCCCACTGGTTTTGGCCTGCACCTCAGAAAAATATATTCCAAATAACAAGTGTCCCCAAGACCGAACCCTGGGGTACGCCACTTGTTACGGGTCTACTGCTTATGGTGGCTTCCCCTATTTTAATTAGGTGGGTTCTATCAGTGAGCCAGTTTGCTTCCCATCTAGTAACATACAGATTGATGGCTAGTTGAGAGGATTTATCCCATAATGCCCGAGTGGGGAATAGTGTCAGAGGCTTTGGCCAGGGCAAGGTAGGTGTGTCTTCCCCTCGTCCATGGCTTTGGTGACTGTCTCAAAAATGTTAACCAAATTTAGTAGACATGACCTCCCCTTGATGAAGCCAAACTGTGTGGGATCAAGTGTTTGGAGGTTGCCGTTGTCCTTGTTAATGAGGTCCATGATAATCTGTTCCATGGCCTTGCAAGTCAGGCTAGTTAGGTTGATGGGTCCATAATTTCCCAGATCAGTGGACTCTCCACCTTTGTGTAAAGGGATGACAGTGGCTGTCCTCCACTCAGCTGGGATGAAGCTGGTACTCAGGCTTTGGTTGAATTAGGGCACCTAATGGTGCTGCAAGTTCCTACCTGAATTCACGTAGGATGCAGCCTGGTATGTTATCGGGTCCCATGTAGGCTGTATTTTTTGCCTTTGAAAGAGCAGTGATGACCTGTTTCCTAGATATAAGAAGAAGGGGGCAGGTACTGGGGATGTTCTGATTTACTGATGGGGGGACAGAGGGGTGAAGTTCTCGCTGAAACTGTCAGCCAGCAAGTTTGCTTTATCTAAGGCATTTGTATATGTGTTACATTTTTCTGCGTTAACCCTGTCTGCAGTAAAATAACATCATTGGAGGACTCTGTGATTGCTCCAATTTGCAATTGTCAGTGGACTTGGTCAGACACAAGCCATCCAAGTTTGCATGGACTTCTGAGAAATAAATTCCAAGCAGTAAGGGTCTCAGCACAAACTGTGTGGTACACCACTGTTGACAGATCTTTTGCAAGAGATGAAATCACCCACTTTGATAGTATGTGTCCTGCGGGTGAGCCAGTTGGCTACCCATCTGGTAATGTATGGGTTAATTCCCAATTGGGAGAGTTTCTGTATAATACGTGAGTGGGAGATTGTCATATGCCTTAGCTAAGTCAACCTAGGCAGTATGCATTATTTTTTGCACTTCCAGGGACTTGGTGAATTTCTCAAAAAAGTCAACCATGTTTAATAGGCATGATCTACCTTTAATGAATCTGAACTGGATTGGGTCCAGAGTTTGGAGATAACCTATGTTCTGTGTTAATAAGGTCCATAATTATTCTTTCCATGGACTTGCAGATGATGCTAGTCAACCTTATGGGTCTATAATTCCCAGGGTTGGTTGATGGTCCCTCTTTGTGCATAGGGATTACTGTTGCTGTCCTCCATTCCGCCACAACATAGCCAGTTCTCAGGCTTTGGTTAAATGGGGATCCCAGTGGGTCTGCTAGATCATGTTTTGAGTTGTTTAAAAGGCAACTTGGGATGTTGTCTGGTCCCACTGATGTGTGTTTTTGGCCTTGGAGAGCGCTATGGTGACCTGCTGTCTTGAGATAATAGGCTGAGGAATGCTGACAGGTATATTTTGGGAGATGACTAGAGGGGACACATGGATGAAATTTGCTCCAAATCCATTAGCTAACATGTTGGCTATTTCCTCTGGCCAAGTATAGGTGGTGCCATCCACAGCCAGTTTAGCGCATAGCTGGGTATTCCCTTTTAGATTTCAGACATAGTTAAAGAATGCCTTGTGACTGTGGTCTGTTCTCTTCTGTTGTGTTGGAAACTGCTCTGTTTATACATTTGCAGTCTGTACGAGCACAAGTCACTATTGCCAGAGGTGCAGTAGTGCTAGCCATTACTGTACCTCTGGCAATAGTGAGTTGTACTCATACAGAGTGCGAACATGTGTAGCTATTACAGAGTCTATGGCACTTTTCTTTGGTGGTGATATATTTTTTATGACTTGAAGTTGATGCAGTCGTGTTGTGGCTGAGTTTCTCTTAGACCCTCTTTCTAATCTGTTTTAACTTGGTCTTAACAGTGTACTGTTATTGTGATTTTAGAAATTTCTTAAAAGTGTATGTAGCAATTAAATTTAACTTTCCTTGCAGTTTTAGAAATTCTGGGTCTTATACCATAGCAAGCATGTCAGGTCACTTTAATTCAAGAGCTTTTAACTGTTATATCCAAGATGTTTCCTTGGGTGTCAGAATTGTGCACATTTCCTATTGTTCAGTAGACAACCCTTAGACATTACTTTTATGAATTTTTCATTATTCAGCAGTCACACCTCTCGTACTACTACAGCTGCCTTGTAGAATTTTAATTTTGCTGTCTTTTGTAATTTAGTTCCCTTACACAGCAGTTCACATCAGTCCCAATAACTACCTTTTTTGTCCTCATTGATCAGTATTATCCTAGTTTGCTTGCACTCCGCATCTTGAGACAGTAACAACTGTCTTATTCTTTCTAGTACCCACTGTTGTCATGTGTCATGTCTGTGAGAGATGCAAGTACTTATTCAAACCCAAAGGCTAATCTTTCACCACAGTCCTAATTCACCAAACACCACAGTCACACTCACACTACGCACAGTGCACTACACCCCTTTTGACTTATGAAGTGATTAAGAAATTTTGCCCAAATTTCGCCTGACCTTCCCAGGAAACACATTTAGACAACGCAGCATCTAGATTGTAAAGCAACACATACACATTCAATTCATCTTTCTCCTTCCAGTTATCACCAGGATTGCAAACCTAAACCCATAAGGTCCACAGAGTCCACAACCACCTATGCCTGTGTTTGGTCATAGAGGTGAGACTATAGTTGCACAATTCCATGTTCACCAGCCGGGATAAAAATAAGATAACAGTAAGTTGTCTCTCTGGGTTCAAGATCTCTGATGTAGTAGGAGTGTTTAGGTTGAGCACCTCGTGGTTATTGCTCATCTGGGGATTATTTGAAACAAAACCAGTTCTCTTGATTGCAGTCATTTGTAAATCTGCCATACATAAATTGTTTTTGTTTAAACAAAAGGTCTCAATCCTTTGACATACCAAGGTGAAGAATTACATTTTTTTTGTACCTGAACAGGAGCAAATTTGTCTGTGGCAAGTATATCAGGATTGTGATAAATATTCAGTGTCTCATAAGATTAATGATTTAGTAAAGTAATACACGTATGCTTTCCTCACCATATCGTACTACAGTTGCACACAGTCTGATAATTTTTCAGTAAAAACTGCAAGGAAACCCAAGCCAAGTTACAGTTTTCATTGTGCGATAGCTTAAACCTCCTGTAGTGGAGACCGATAGGATATATACAAATGAACCCTTAAAGACATTAAGTGTTTCAGCTACATGTTTTATGAATTTCCATGATCTTTTTCTTTTATGTCTTAATGGTTACATTCAGGCCAATAAAGCCAAACCCAAATAGCTATGGATATGCATGTTTTTGCTTTTTTATTGACTTTATCAGCATAGCATAAGCAGATTGGTTGGCTATATTTCAGAAACACAAGGTCTTTTAAGTCCAGCTGATCCTAGTAAAGATTAAGGAGCCTACAAAATATCCCAACTAACATCCAAACCAAAGGGTAAAAAAGAGAGAGACAAGCCATTCAGTAAAAACTGAAAGAAAACACAGCCATACTAGAGTTTTCACTGTGCAATACCTTAAACCTCCTGTAGTAGATACCCATGGGATATATGCAAATGATCTGTTAAGACTTGCAGGTGTTTCATCTACATGGCTTCTGAATGTCCATGACTTCTTTTTTTTTTACTTTTAAGTCTTTTTTGGTTACATTCAAGCCAATAAAACCAAACCCCAATAGCTGTGGACATGCATTTTTGGCATTAAGTACTTCTCTTGAAGACAGGGTAATGTGCAACCCCACAAATAAAACATGCAGAAATATATTACCTTTAGACTCTTGAAAAAAAGCTACTAGAAGGCATTCATGTGCATATCTACAATTATGTGAAATTGGCTTCCAGAATAACCACAAACAGTTTTGAAACTTTGTCAGTTAAGTGATAAGATCAGTAGCATAGCTTGGGGTGAGAGGAGCAACTGCCATGGGCACAAAGTGTTTGGCCAGGGGGCGGGTTGCTTTTAAAGCTGGTTTTGCATTTTCAGTCAAACCTGTGCAATGTAGCACTCAGTGTGTTTGGTCTAAACTGTAGCAACTGCTTGTTGCATCACTTTTTGTTTTTTAAACTAAAATCTGACAGCTGTAGTGTTCCATGCTTGCAAGGTATAAACTGTAGCAACTGTTTGCTGCAGTTAATAATAATAATAAGAAATTATTTTTTTGTTTAATAAAGTAGAGGGTCGGGAGCAAGGCACAGAAACGTGAATTGAATGGCTAGGTGTGGGGGGTGTCATGCATATGGCAACCTGATAAGGAGCATCCATTTTTGCTCTTCTCTTGAAGAGCTGAGGGGGTTGGGGTTCTGGTTCATTGTACTGGCACAGAGTGCTGGTTGAGCCAGCTATGTTTCTGGTTTGGATACACTCCCTACAAAAGCCACAAATAGATTGCTCGGTATGTTACTGCTCAGAGACCCTAACTGCAAAAGACTTCCTTAGTGAATTTATTACTCTCTCACACTTTCCACACTAGTCAGTGCATTGTTCGGAGCCACTTCTTTCAACTCATCCATTCTGTTTCAAGATTATAAAAAAAAAAAAAACAGTGCAAATATTATTGACCAAATCCCAGAAGTCACCTCTTCAGATGCAGGAGTTTAGTCCTTGGTTCATCTCCCTTTGTAAAGATCACATTCTCATGACTTTCTGACACCTTTAGGGTCTTTGTCTAGCCAAAAATGTTATGCCAGTTTTGTGGAAACAAACAACTGTAATAACCATTCTCAGAGCTGGTAAACCAGGGTCAGCAAATGATGTCAGGCTAATGTCCATACTACCCACTCTAGGCAAAATCTTTGAAAGGGTCTATATTAGATGAGCGACTGTTCCGATGTTTGAATCATAGATGGTCGGCATCATATGATCGAACTTCATAAAGGTCGAAGGTGAAAGTCAATGGCTTTTCACAGGCAGAATGGGAAATTTTCCCTTTCTGCAATGGTGCATTCTCGGAGTTGTTATATTTAAGTAGGGGGGTGTGGTGGGCGCAGCCCCCATGTGGTGGGTGCAGGGAGGCTTGCCCCTCTGCTCAGAGCAATAAGGTAAGTTTTTTTTTAAATTTTATTATATAGTCGATGTTTCAAACTTTGCTCATATGAGTTCGCTCACGTCAGGTTCAAAGTTTTTAAACTTCGACTATATAGTATAGACCCATTTGAAAAAACAAGCCTTTTCTCAGCTAAGTGAATGCATTATAAATGGTACAAAAATCTGTTATAATGAACACTGATATTAGTCATGGATAAGCATAATGACTATGTTTTTTTACATTCTCACAGATAATGTTTTTGTTAACTTGGACAGCGCCAACTTAACAGGGCTAAATTGAAGAAAACCTCGGTTCCACCACAGCTTGCACCAGACAAAATTAAAAACAGGCGAGATAAAGCAACTTCAAATAAAGAAGTTATGTACTTACCATAACATTCCATGTGAGTTGTTCATATCACCTTCATTCTTATGTCTCTCCCTCCTACTCCCTCCTGGGCTTTTAGAAGGCCGAGATGCTACATCCTTCTGGTCACTCAACCCTTCTATACTTTCTCTTATGGAGTTATAGAATGACATATGGTATTATTATACGCAGCAAACAAGATCTGAGGTAACTCTAGGTGCATCATGGGGTAGGGACTTGGCCTGCGAGCTATTTGAAAACCTCAAGCTTTGTAGTAGGCTGACTCGGAGCCGAGGGATCAGCTCCAAACCCATCAGTAAGAATGAAGGCGAGATGAACAACTCACAGGGAATGTTATGGTAAGTACATAACTTCTTTTTTTCACTGCTAAGGAACATGGCAGAAGGCTATAATATTGAACTTGATTTCAATCCACGTGCTGCCACTACGTTGAAGGAAAAGGACAATTTTCTTGAGTTTATTCAAGTGGAACGTAACCCACTGCTATTTTTGAACTTGAAAACTGTCATGATAAGGAAGAGACTGTAAATTATGATTTGCAGGGTTTTTTTAAGCTACGTAGAGATTTTGAAGAAGAATTAGTGAAATTAAAGAAATGGCAGTGGTAAAGGAAACATCTTGAAGCGTGTTTACGCTTCAAGGTTATACCTCATGGTTTACATATATCTAAGATGCCAGCCTATGGTTCTAATTATCCAGACTTATTGACAAAATGGCAAAAACTCAGTATGGAGCCCAGTTTTGGATACATCAAATTGTTTATTAAACACTCTAAGCTTATGAAAGAAGGTTTAATTGCTGATTTAAATAAACTTAGAAAAATATTTAGTGAGCAGTTCCTTTTAGCAGCAGTGAATAAAGCAGTAGATGAAGTCATTATTCATGCCTCCTTGTTGGAAAGGAAGCAATTGGAGTGTGATATTAGAGTTTTTAGGGCAGGGAAGGTGTTTTCCTGACCTAAGACTTATCAAACACTAGAGGTGTTAATAAGATTTTGGTTGCATCTGAAAACAATGCTAATGTGGATACAGACAGCGTAAATTCTAGTGATTCAGATAATATATTGAAGTCTGGATCAGAGGTGCAATTGTTGCCTTCAAATGAGGCTGCTTTAAGCTCACCAGCATTGAATTCTTCCATAAGTGGTATGAGGCCTAAGATTTCTTTGAGAATTTTTGGAGACAATAAGCAGGTTTTTCCTAAGTCTCCCTCTCCCCATTAGGTACCAGAGAGAGCAACAAAAGTCTCCAAGTCGTAGGTGAAATAGTCGGAATATATCCTATAAAGTCCTATAAATAGGACGTGCTGGAGGGACAGATTCATCACCCAGAGACTCCCTATGCTGTGGAACAGAATCCCGGTCCATGTGAGACAGAGCACCTCGCTGGCTCTCTTCAAGAGGAATCTTGACCAGTGGATGGGAGATCGTAGGTTTACCCCGGGGATCATCTCTGTATCACTGCTGGACAGAGGCACGGCAAACTAATGGGTATAGTATTCTTCAACCTAAGGGGTGGTGAAAGCCACACAACTCTGGCTAGGCTTATAAATGCCCTAGGGCAGATAGCCTAGTATGAACCTATGGAAGTACTCGGGAGAATGGAACAACTTTCCTTTCGTCGAGAATTTTTGGACACAGAACAGAGTGTACTTAGTTTACAACCTTTCTACAGCTGTTTTATCGAGGGACCAATTAAAGGTCCTGCAGAAAGGCCTTTCTTATGTTCCTGCTACATCTAGCAATTTTAGTGACACTGTTTTGAATTTGAAAATGTTTTATAGAAATATGTTAAAATTATTTCCATATACAGATGTGTATAATATTTATTTTAAGAAACCTAGTGTTTTTACATCCATTTTCATCCACAGGTTGAAGCATTTTTGAGATCCTGTGAATATGATTTGTTCCGAATATATAATGATTGCAGTGATGCCTACAAATGTAGTAAAAGCTTTTATAACTTGTCAGCTAAGGAATGTTTAGCTGTTAAAGATTTGCAGAGCAATGAAGATATTATCATTTGCCCTGCTGATAAAGGTGGAGTCATAGTTGTTGTTAATGAAATAGATTGAGAGAAATGCATTCTTTGCTGTCAGGTATAGCCACGTATAGACAAACTGCACTTGGAGAAGTGAAGGAAATTATTGGTAGAGTGCATAATGAATTGTATGATAGTTTTGCATGTAGGTATATAACTAAGGAATTATTTGAGTATTTTGTGGTGGATACTCCAGCTAACCCACTTATTAAGGGCCTACCTAAAATACATAAATCTTTAGAAAATCCCCCTTTTAGGCCAATTGTATCTGGCAATGGTTGGCTTACTGAGCCTATTTCAGTATTTTTAGAGAAGATCTTACATCCACTTTTATCTAAAGCCCCTACTATTTTAACAGACACAAAATGTCTTCTGACTACTTTATTTCAAGATCTGGTAGTATGTCCATTGGATGATAAGGACATACTACTAGTCACAGTTGGTCTGCTCACATTTTACCTGTACACTGAATGTTTCAGGTTTAGAGTTTGGGGAATTTTTTAATGGATAACAGTGATTTTTCAAGTAATTTCATACACACTATGTTGTTGGAATTAGAGAATAATGTCTTCATGTTCAAAGGTAATTATTTTACACAAATAGGGATGGCCATGGGTACCCCATTGCCAGTTCATATGCCAGTATGATTATGGCAAAGTGGGAGAACACCTTGGCCCTGGCAGAAGAGGAACATCTGAGGCATATTATTTGTTACAAGAGATTTGTGGATATCTTTTTTATATGGCAAGGCATGCAGTTAAATTACATAATTATATTAAATATTTGGGGGATACTACATCCTTTTTGAAGTTTACATTACATATGTCTACTCAAGTGATAGACTTTTTGGATGTTAGGTTACAAAGGGTTAATTTTACCTTGGAAACTATGATTTACAAGGAGGACGGTAAAAGAATAGCCTTCTGGAAAGGAGCAGTATGTATCCTGCACATGTTTTTAAGAATGTTTTGAGGGGCTAAGCATTACGCATTTCCAGACTGAACTACTAATGACTTAACTATTAATGATGCTACTCTTTTGACTCAGGCAGATAATCTGAAGAAACGGTTCATGGTGAGAAGTTATAATGAAGTTGAATGCAAATGAAGTTTTAGGGTAGTTATGGAAGAGAGGAACAAAAAAGGGAGCCCTATTTTTCTAACAGGAGTAGTTTACAGGTAGAGGTATTTAATTAACTTAAACCAGATACATGTAGGATTTTTCTGCCTTTTACCTCTGACAACAAATGCGTTATAAAGAAAGAGAGCAGATGAAGCACGTGGCGATGGCTAAGGATAAGGCATATGGAGAGTTGTATGAAAGGTTGGACACTAAAGAGGGAGAAAAGGACCTGTACTGACTGGCAGGACAGAGGGACTGAGCTGGGAAAGATGTGCAGCAGGTAAGGTGATAAAGGATAGTGAGGGAAACTTACAAGCGAGGAGAGTGTGTTGAGCAGATGGAAAGAGTACTTTGAGGGGCTGATGAATGAAGAGAATGAGAGAGAGAGAAGGTTGGATGGTGTGGGGATAGTGAATCAGGAAGTGAAACAGATTAGCAAGGAGGAAGTAAGGACCGCTATGAAGAGAATGAATAATGGAAAGGCTTTTGGCCCAGATGACATACCAGTTGAAGCATGGAGGTGCTTAGGAGAAATGGCAGTGGAGTTTTTAACCAGATTGTTAAATTAAATCTTGGAAAGTCAGAGGATGCCTAAGGAGTGGAGAAAAAGTGTTTTGGTAGCTGTCTTTAAGAATAAGGATGATGTGCAGAGCTGAAGTAACTACAAAGGGATAAAATTGATCAGTCACAGCTTGAAGTTATGAGAAGGAGTAGTGGAAGCTAGGTTAAGAAAGGGAGGTGATGATTGGTGATCAGCAGTATGGTTTCATGCTGGGAAAGAGCACTACAGATGCTATGTTTGCTTTGAGTGTGTTTATGGAGAAATATGGAGAAGGTCAAAAGGAGTTGTATTGTATCTTTGTGGACTTGGAGAAAGCATATGACATGATGCCTAGAGAGGAGTTGTGGTATTGTATAAGGAAGTCTGGAGTGGCAGAAAAGTATGTAAAAGTGGTACAGGATATGTACAAGGGTAGTGCGACACTGGTGAGGTCTGCGGTGGGAGTGACTGATGCGTTTAAGGTGGGATTACATCAAGGATTAGCTCTGAGCCTGTAATTATTTGTAGTGGTGATGAAAAGGTTGACCAGACTAGATCAGACAGGAGATCCCATGGACTATGATGTTTGCAGATGACATTGTGATCTGTAGTGAGAGTAGGGACCAGGTTGAGGAGACCCTAGAGAGGTGGAGATATGCTCTAGAGAGGAATGAAGGTCAGCAGGACTAAGACAGAATATGTGTGTGTGAATGAGAGGGAGGATAGAGGAATGGTGAGGCTTCAGGGAGTAGAGTTGGTGAAGGTGGATTAGTTCAAGTACTTGGGATCAACAGTCCAGAGTAATGGTGAGTGTGGAAGAGAGTACAGGCAGGGTGGAATGAATGGAGAAGAGTGTTAGGAGTGATTTGTGACCAACTGGTAACAGTAAGAGTTAAAGGGAAGGTCTACAAGAGGGTGGTGAGACCAGCTATGTTATATGGGTTGGAGACGGTGGCATTGACAAAAAGGCAAGAGTCGGAGTTGGATATGGCAGAGTTAAAGATGTTAAGATTTGCACTGGGTGTGACGAGGATAGACAGGATTAGGAATCAGTATATTAGAGGGTCAGCTCAGTTTGAACGGTTTGGAGACAAAGCCAGAGAGGCAAAATTGTGTTGGTTTGGACTTGTGCTGAGAAGGGATGCTGGGTATATTGGGAAAAGGATGCTAAGGATTGGAGCTGCCAGGTAAGTGGAAGGCCTAAGGTTAAGTTTATGGATGTGGTGAGAGAGGACATGCAGGTGGGTAGTGTGACAGAGCAAGATGCAGAGGACAGGAAGAAATGGAAACGGATGATCCGCTGTGGCGATCCCTAACGGTAAAAGCCAAAAGAGAACAGCAGCAACAAACGCATTATAAATATCATACAGAACAATTGCATATTTTAACAGCTAATGAAAATATCAGTAGAGTAGTGGGTTTACAACCAATGATTACATATAAGAATGTGAAGTCATTGAAAAGTCATTTATGTAACCAGGCAAACGTTTCGATGACTAAGGTACATTCAGAGAGAATAGGAACTATAATGTGTAGGCATTGTAATTATCTAGTGGTAATTCTTTTGTATATCCCATGACATCCAGGGTTTATAAGTTCAATCACTATGCTGATTGTTCAGCACAAATTGTGGTATATCTAGTGAGGTGCATTAAATGCCCTAAGTTCTATGTTAGCAAGACAAGCAGGGCACTTAAGGATAGAATTAGGAAGCATTTATATTACATTAATATAGGTGATACCAAGAGTGCACTTGCCAGGCATGTTTTACAGGCAGGAATTGATCATGGTTTTACCTTTCTAGTTGTTCAAATTTTTCTAAATGATGGTAGATTGGGTGATATTAAAAATGTCACTGAAAAGGCAGAACAAAGATGGATCATTTAGCTACAGGCTGATAAGTATTTTGGCTTGAATAATGCTGTTTCACTCAAGCCAATTTTTATATATAGGAAACCTTTTTCATTAGCTCATAAAACACATCTTCATGTACACACACACACACACACATATATATATATATATATATATATATATATATATATATATATATATATTCTTGGGTTTTATTTGAGTGAGGTAGCTCTTTGTTTTGTTTTTCTTCAGGTATATTAGTAGTTCAGGGGTTATGTAGGTGTATATGCTATGTTATTATTGCTTGTCTTGATTCTATTTTACATTGTTATATATCTTTTAGTTTGCTGTTTAGGTTTTCTAGCATTGTAGTTACACTTAATCGAGCGAGTTTGTTCTCGCAAGATTTGTTGTCTTATTCATTTGGTTGGTTATTTTGCAGTGTAGTCACAGTGTTTGCATGACTTTTATTTATTCTGTTGCTTAGGTCTCCACTCAGTTTAGCAGCTATATTCAGTAGTGCAAGTTTGGTCTTGTGAGATTTGTCGATTGTGTCCTTTTAGTCAGTTGCTTGGTAACATAGCCTCAGAATTCATATGGAGACTATTCTCGCCTAATTTATATCTATTTTCATGCATATTTTCTGGTAAATTATTGTTTTTGCTGATGCGCATTTTCTCTTCTACAGTTCGAGTTGGTTGACACTGTATGGTTCATGTTTGTAAGATGTGAACTTGTAGAACTACTACATATATTTTACATTCACTATAATAGGGTTAGTAATCATGTTTTATATAATAAAAAATTAGTTTTGAAAGTTTTTTGATACCTTAAAACATATTGTTTTTAAAGATTATAGCAATGGGGGGAATAGAGCCTTGTTCAGTTATTGTCATGACAATGAAATGAATGCATTATATTGAATGTTTAACAAGCTCATTAGTAATGTATTTAAACTAAGTTTTTGTAGCATTGTTTTAAAGACTGATGAAGTGTGGTCGTCCCACGTGAAAGTGCTCACTCTTAGCCAATAAAACATTTGGATTTTTATTTGCCATGTTTGTCACTTCTCTGTTGTATTGTTTTGGATGTATGTTTGCCTGTGTCATAAGTAATAATTCAATAAAAGTGTTAAAAAAATACTCATTCTTGAGGCATTCTAGAACAGAATATCTGGGGTATGGATTATGACTAAAGCCCACAGTTGCCTGTTGAAACTTCGAAAGATGTTAAGGCAAGGCTTTGGTGAATGCTGAGAAAATGGAAAGCATTGACATTAGATCTAGACATTAAGTGCAGTCAATTAAAATAATTATAGTCCCACAAATGTTTATTTTTAGTCAAACATTTATTTTTGATCTAGAAAAGACCTTTTGGGAATCTAATTGGTGAAATACAGAATTTTATTTGGATGGAAAAATCCATAGAGTGAGTTGGGAGAAAATGATGATGCCATTAGTTCAAGGTGGTTTAGCATTACCACATCTCTTGAGAACCATAAGGGATTGCAATTAAGATGAATTTCTTTACTCAAAATCATGGCTGTAATGTTAAATGGAAGCAGATGATGATTAGCCAGACTGAATTTTCTTAAGATTTAGCCAGAATCAATCTGTGGCCATTGATGCTAAACCCATTTTACTACAATTTACAAATAAGTACATTTTATAACATGACTAAGAGCTTAACTAATACTAAGATATTGTCACCCTGGAAAATGGAACTTTGTTCTAACAAAAGTTGCTGACAATGTTAGTATCAAGATCTTGAGTTAGTACAAGAACAGTAAAGAGCTAGTTTACTGGGAACAGTTAAAGAAGAGAGAGAGAGATTCAAAGATGGGCTGGCAAAAGTAAAGATAATCTTTCAGATGATTCCCAAAGATCATTTATACTTTTACTTCATATACATTTAAAAAATGTGCTATATAGAATTGGTGGGAGTAATGACTTCTTACCATAATGGCAACACTTTCCATATTATCTTGGAAGGTGAGTGGTCTCACAGGTATAGACAAAAAGGAAAATATTTAATTATATTAAGAAATTCAGACTGCAAATTGCAGTGCTACCAGGGAGACATTTGGAAAGAACTGAGCATGTGAATTTGATAAAGAAATGATTTTGGAATGGATCTTCTGCAGGATATCAAGGGCAAAGGAAACAGGAGTACTTTAATCGCTAGAGGAGTTCCAGTAGTGACAGAAGAGGGGGAAACATAATGGTAAATCTGTGGTAGTAAGGGGCTACTAACAAGGAATGATTATGATTAACTGTATTTGTATTCCACTAAAACTGCTATTTTGGAACTTAAAAATGTTGGGGAGAAATCACCTTTCAGCAAGGAGTATTACTTCTAGGTGGGAACTAGAATTTGATTTGCAACACCGAGGATGTATATGGGAAGCCTAGAAGGGAAAATGTAACAAAAGATGGTAGGTTTCTGAAGAAATTTATGAAAATATTTTGTATGAAAGACTTTAATTCAGTAGTAGGAACTCTGAGAGAATTTGCATCTTCCCAAAGGTACAATAACTGGGCTAGACTTGACAGAAATATCTGAGAACTTTGATATACAAATAATCACTATTTAAGATCATGTGCTAATAATTGCTAAGATAGAAATGCAGGATTCTAATAGAACAAGGTGATTTGGGACTACCTGATTTGAGGGGGGATTTCAGAGCTACACAGTTAAAGTTCCTCTACATAGCACAGTCAGAAAGCTCTCGTTCAGAGTGGGAAGGGATGATGACAAAACAGGAGGAAGCTCAAAAAACAAGGCGAAACTGGGATTTTGGATGCAGATCCTTAAGGAGAATAACAATAACCATACAGTGTATTGTATTCATAAATTAGCAGAAAATACTCTAAGAACTAAGCCAGCACAGGCAATGGAAAAAAGAGATTCTGTGATAGGGATGACTACAATTAAGGGGTACAGAGGAAAGTGAAGAGGAGGCTGGAATTTACTGGAGAAAACTGGCAAAGGAACTAAGGTATTGGGAGCAAATAATTGGAGAGTGAAAGGTAATATAATGGGAAAAGACCAAGAATTCATTTGGACTGCAGGCTAGAGATAGTCTTCCCTATCAAGGATTGATATCAGAGTCTAGGCAAATAGAAAGGAATAGGGGGATCCTAAGTGAAAGACCAGCACTGGTTGAGTTCTTAGTAGAATCCAGAAGAGAAGCTGCACTTAAAAAAAAGGTAATTAGTAGGGCATAGAAAATATTGCATGGTAGTTGTAGGAATCAATCAGAAGAGGTTGGAAAGGATTGGGAAGAGTGATTAGATAAGCAGTTCACAAAGAAACAATAGGAGGATATATATATATATATATATATATATATAATAAATAAATATATATATATATATATATATATATATATATATATATATATATATAAAATGTATAATTAGATAGGTAGTTCCCAAAGAAACAATGGGGGTATGTGTATGCATGTATGCCTCCCAAGTGTACAACAAAGGCTACAAGATCTAGGTTTTTGCTTGGCAGTGTTTGCATAGGTATTCCTTATACCTCAAGCAGACTTCAAATAGTTTTTCCTCAGGTAGATTGCAAATGTTTGAGTTGTGATGGGGAACAAGTAAGTAATTAGGAACGTATTTTGAGGGAGTGTAGTGAGTTGGCAGAATTAAAAATTCCCAACAGACTACTCTGTTAGAAAAATAGCAAATTGATGCAACTAAGGAAATTATTTTTGAACAGTGAATTGATATACAAGATATGTAATTTTTAAGGATGTATTTTAATTTGTTTTTTTAATGGTGTTTTGGTAACAAAGACCTAAGTAAAGTTGAAGTTCTACGCACAGATTGAGCAGACAATTAGCAGTGTGTGAGGAGAGCATCTGAAAATGGCTAGACATAGTAAAAACTTGCTGAGTTTAACTCTGGTGCCTGCCAAAAACATTTACTAGAAAATGGAAGTCTAAACCAAGTAAGTATAGTTAACAGATATAAAAGAACTGGAAGTGGGATCTTTAGAAAAGCATAGAAGCAAATTGCATAGAAGGAAATGGGAACAATACATCCAGAATAATATTTTGGAGGACGAATGATGTTTAAGAGAAGGCTAGAACTGAATGAGCTATATAATGTTCTACATAGAAGATTATATGTCATGTATAATATTTGCAACTGAAAATATGTCAGTAGGGTTTATTTTATATAAAAGTATGGTTGCCTATGTGATGATGTGGTTAAATAGTTGGAATTTGGGGGGGTTAGAGTCAAGTGGGATAAGTTGTTCCTTACAAACATCTTATTTGAAGGTATGTCTTAGAGCTAGATAGTTAAGGTTCTTATACATAACACAAACAGAAAACTATAATTCAGAGTACAAAGGGATGATGACAAAGTGGGGGGGGTTGTAATTTAAGAAATAGGGAAAAAAATGGGATTTTGGATGCAGATCCTGAATGCAGACCCTTAAGAAGAATGACAGTCATACAGCAAATTATATTCGTAAAGTAGCAGTATGTATGCTAAGAAGTAAGCCAACATGGGAACAGAGAAAGGAGATTCTGCCAATATGGATGAGTGTACTTTGGGGTGCAGAGAATAGGTAATGTTTTGTAATACTTTGGAGATTTTCTTCCCTAGCCTCCTCTGAAAATGGGCTGCTACCCAGTCGGGCGTTCCTGATAAATGTTAATAAATAAATTAAATAAAAAGTAAGCCATCAAATAGGAGACCCTGATTTTCATTCTGGTAGGCAGTAAGGCTCATAGAGAGACTTTGCAGTGAAATAATTTACAATGTTTCAGAGGAAAATACTTGAGAAACAGATAAAAGCACAGAAATTGAGTGGAAACATCCATTGTACCTTGGACATAAATCACAGTCTGGTACCAGGAGATAGAAATTAACAGGAATGAGACCAGCAGCACTGAAATTAGTGAATAAACGTGAGATTATATATAATACTAGCCCGGTTAACAAATGTAAAATAAATAAATAAATAAATAAATTATAAAGCATCAGTCACATTTGTGAAGTATGGTTTTAGAGGAAAAAAGTGGCTGAAGAAGATAAAACCTTTGTTGATTTTGTTAAACTTGTGGGTTTACTGTAAAGCATGTACCCCATTTATGTCATTAGTGTTCAGAAAGACAATAAGAGATGAAAAAAGTCCCCCTAAGTAAAAAAAAATGTTCTCGATAACATTTATTTAAAACACTTTAATTTTATTTAAATAACTGCATGCTGTATAGTAAAGCAGTTTTTGTAGTGGTTATGGGTATTTTAAGTGTTGCAGTGGGAGAATCTTTTCAGTAATTGTATGAGATGCAGATATTTAAGTAAACAAGTGTTTTAGTTGTAAGAAATATAAACTTTACAGTATAATAAGAGAAGAAAGACCAGACAAAAGGAGGTTTAAGTTAATATGCTGTGATCTTGGAGTGCTGGGGTGGGATTGGGTTTTAAAAGTGAACTGATTATATGTAGAGTTAGGATGTTTTATCTTAGTTTTGCAACAGTGAATGTCTGGACTAATGTCCTTGACTTAGTCAATAAACAAGTGCATTTTTTAAGCCTTAAGAAAAAAAGACAAAATCATAATAGCCGTGAAAAGTGTTTCTTCCATATGCAGTGATATTAGCTTGTTTTCCTCCAATAACAAATGTTCAATAGAAGCCAGGAGTCTGCAGCTGAAACAGTTGTACATTCTGTTCTTTGTTGAGTGAAATTAATAAAGATTCCTTCATACATCTGCAGAGTTCCTGTTTTTGTTCCCTCTTTCTGTCATTGCTGGACACATTGGAGACAAGCTGGCTACAGGTGCAAGCAATTAATCTTGAGAGTTCTGAACATACTTTGCTGAGGGAAATGCAAAATGTAAAGGTAGAAGGGCAAGCAGTTCAGTGAAAAATAGTCCAGAATTATTAGAAGTGAATAAGAGGTAGTGGCTTCCCTAGCAGCCTTAATGCTTTCATGCATTTAATAGAACAGTGTATATTTTTGTTTTATTTAAAAGTAGCTAGTGCACTTTTCTTAGGACTAAAAAGTGTTTTCTAAAAGCATACAAGCTGTTTTTCACACCTGGAAGGAGAATAGGAGTAGGAAAAGAACAGATACAATCAGTATAAGTGGGAGTACAGGCTGTAACATGCAATTTAGCATGAGTAACCATAATTTTAGGTTAGGTTTTGCCTTTGGGTGCTGGTGTCAATTTGGGGCAGGTGTTCCTATCTGGAGGTTTAAACTTCATTTTTTTAAAGATTTGCATAGTTTTGTGTGTTTGTTCTAAGTTAATAGGAGATGGGATGTTTTGTATTTAGTTTTTTGTTTGAGGGTTTTCATTAAAACAAAACGTTTTGAAAAATGTGACATAGTGTCAGATAGAGATTACAAGAAACTGTGTATAAAAGTTCAGACCGCCAAACATTAGTGCATACATCTAACACAAAAGCTGGAAATGCATATCCAAAAAACTGTTGTATATAATAGTTGGGAACAATAACTTGTTATAATGACTCCACTATCCTTATATTGGAAAGTAAATGGCTTTAAAGGTATAGACAAAAAGGTAAGAGTACTGAATTTTGTTAAGAAATGCAGAGTGCTAATAGCAATGCTACAGGTGATACATTTGTAAAGAAATGGGCATGTGGATTTAATAAAGAAAGGAATTCAGGATGGATGTTTAGCAGAATATCAGAGACAAAGGAAAAGGAGGAGTAATTATATTAATTGCTAGGAGAGCGCCAATGTTGATAGAGGAAAAAAGATAATGATTGTAGATTTGCGGTAATAAAGGGCTGTTGGCAAGAGCAGAGGATTATGTTGGCATATATTTATATTCCACCAAAAACTGCTGTTGTAAAGCTTAAAAAAAATTAGGGGAAATCAGCTTTCATAAGGGAATATTACTTACAGGTGGAACTAGATTTGTAATAGTGAGGATGTATCTGGGGACCTAGAAAGGAAAAATATAACAAAAGAGGATAGTTTTTTTTGAAGAAAATTATGAAAATATTTTTATAGAAGATATGAATTCAGTTGTGTGAACTCAGAAAATTTACATATTATTCCCCAAGGTATAATAACTGGGCTAGACTAGATAGAAATTATTTTACAGGAATATGTGTAATTGAATGATTTCGACAGACATCCATTAACTATTTCATATCCTATACCAATAAAAGCTAAGATAAAAATGCTGGGCAATGAAATAAAAAAAATGAGACACTTGTGCTTTCTCGTGCACGTGTTAAAATGGGAGGAATTTAAGGAACGAATAGTGAAAAAATATTCAAAAGTGATTTGAGAAGACAGAAATTTCTTCAGAAGTTATAGCTAGTGAGTTTGATAAAATAAAAATGGAATTTAAATGGTAGAAATAAGAGAATGATATGGTCTATAAACCTATGAACCAATTATTTAGAGGGGCTGACAAAGGTTTAAGTACCGCAGAATAAGGCGAATCTCATAGAACAAGAAGGGGGTGGGACTGTTGAGTGCTAAAGAGAAAATTAGAGAGTATCTGGATAATAGGCATGAGTTTAGAAATATTGCTGTTACGCAACTATTTTTTGATAATTTCAGAGTGCAAAGACTTTTAGCAGACTTTTTAGCACATTGACTGTGGCAACAGAAGGTGGAAAGGTTGCCACCAAGCTTAGGTTGCCTATAATGGTAAAAATAACCAGGGATCCTGTAGAGAGAGGTATTACAGATATTTTGAAAATTTGTATAAGCAGAGAAATGTGGAACTCAAGAAAGAAAATAAATATATTTATGGAAGACTTGATTATATCAAGTTTGGAGGTAGAAAAAGCTCACCAATTAAAAGTTGAAAGGAAGAGTTAAAGCAAACAGTGCTATATAATCAATCTGCAGGAATGCCTCCAGGAGCAGATGTCATTCCTAAGATGTTTGGAAGCTAGGAGGAAAGAAAGTGATAAAGATCTGGAAGATTTTTTTTAACAATATTTTAAAAGGATGGGAAGCACAAACATCTTAGAAGAAAGTTGTGGTGCTGTAATACATACCTTGTAGAATGTTGCTTTAAAATGAAAGTGACTGTTTACATTAGAACAATGTATGGGTTGGTTTTAATAGTGTCCCAAGAGGGTGTATATTTAAACCATGGGTTGGTATTAAAATGTATTGGACATCTGAAGAAGTAGGGTTATCCATGAAAGTGCTTGTGTCTAATAAAATGTTTTTATCCTGGTTTCTACAGCCGTCTCCAAGTCCTAGTGTTTTGCATTAATGAAACAGCGATGATCCGGAGGGAAATAGAATGTAAGAAAATACTATTGTTGCTGGTGGGTCTTGATGCAGAGAAAACATTCAACAGAGTAAGCAGGGATTTTGAGTAGGGCAATGGAAGCATTTGCATTCCCTGATAAGGCTAATTATGATGATGCATGAAGGATCTGAGGCAAGAATCAAAGTGGGATGGTTCCTCTCTGATAGGTTTTATTTGGACAGAGGAACCAGGCAAGGTATCCCCTTTCCCCTTTGTTGTATGCTTTATATTCAGAGCCATTGGGAAAGAAAACAAGAGACTCAGAAAGTTGAGGATATAATTGGTACGGCAATTGAGAAAAGTTGACTTTATTTGCAGATGTGATATTATTTTGTACTTGATAAATCCAGAAAAGAGCATGTGAAACAATTTCTGACAGTTTAAAGTCTTTTTGAGCTATAAAATTCAAGAAGATAAAACAAAGGCGAAAGCCATAAATTATGTGCCCACACATTAATTGGTTCAGCAATACCCATATTTATGGGGACATGATAAGATGAAGTATTTAGGAGTATGGATTAAAAAGGCTTCTGTTGTGGCAGCTAAGGTTGCATGGGAAGAGGCTAAAAAGAAAATACTAAAGCTGAGAAACTGGAAGCTCTTGTTTATGGACATGGATAGTAAGATACAAGCAGTGAAAATGTTTTTAGTCCCTTTAGTTTTATATGTAGGTCAGGTATATTTTTATCCACCAGAGGAGACATTGTGGACAATGGTTAATCAAGAGTTGAATTAATTTATCTGGGTGGGAAAGAGGGCAAGAGTTAAATTGGGATTAGTTGATCCTTCCAATAAAACAAGTGGTTTAGGATTACCTGATTTGAAGAGTTATTGTAGAGCTGTACAGTTAAAGCTAATATGTACAACACAAACTGAAGTTTATAATTCAAAGTAGCAAGGGATGATGAAGCAGGGAGAAAATTTAAGAAATAAGGCAATAGTGGGATTTTATATGCAATTCTTAAGGAGAATAACAACAGCCATACAAAATATTATACTCATGAAGCAGCAGAAAGTATTCTAAGAATTAAGCCAACATGGGAACAGACAAAGGAGATTTTGCTGATAGGGTGACTGCAGGTAGGCAAGAGGGAGCTGGAATTTACTCGAGAAACTGGCAAAGGAACCAAGATATTGGAAGCAAATAACTACAGAGGGAAAGGTAATAACTAGTCCATAAATGGAGTGAAGCCAGTAAGATATTTGGACTGCAGGCCAGAGACTGCTTTCTCTACCAGGGCTTGATTTCAGAGTACAGGCAATAAACATGTGATAGGGGAATCCTAAGTGAAAGACCTGCTGTAGTAATGTTTTTAGTTGAATGTAGAACAGAAGCTGCTTTTAAAAAAGAGAGAACAGGTAGGGCATATAAGATAATGGATGATAACTATAGGGAACAGTCAGAGGAGGTTAGGAAAGATTGGGAAGAGAGATTGGATAAGCAATTTACAAGTGAACAATGGGAGGATATATGCATGGCTCCCATGTATGCAATGAAGTCCAGAAAGTTAGACTTTTTGCTTGGAATTGTTTGCATGGGTATTTTTGTACCCCACGCAGATGTCAAAAAATTTTTCCTTGGGTAGATGGCAAATGTTGGAGGTGTGGTGGGGAAGAAAGAGTAATGAGTTGGCAGATATCAAAAATTCCCAATAGAGTACTCTGTCATTAATATTGGGTGAGCAAGTGGCCGTGACACAGTATCTGAATTACCTAGATATAGTAAAACCTTGTTAAGTTTAATTCTGATAGCTGCCAAAAACCAATTACTAGATGATGGAAATCAAAGTTTAAACCAACTATATTTGAATTATTGAATACTGTAACAGAGATAAAAGAACTGGAAGAGGGATCTTTAGAAAAGAGAAAGAGCAAATTGCATAGAAACACATGGAAATTTTGGGGACAGTACATGCAAAGTAATGTTTAGCAGGAGGAGAGATGTTTAAGGGAGGCAGGAGTTGAGCAATTTGTGAAATGTTGGACTGACTATCGTTATTAAAAAGAAAACGTGCGATGTATAATTATGTAACCGGAAACAAGTTAATGTGGTTTGTTTTCTTTTATATTAATGTATGTTTTCCTGTGTTTTAAGTAATTAATAAAGTTATTCAAAAAAGCAGTTTCAGCAACTCATTTTTTTTCTTTTATGGGAGGTAAGACTTAATATAGTTGGATCAATGTATAATAAAATTGTGCATCTGAAAAGTAAGACTTAATATAGTTGGATCAATGTATAATAAAATTGTGCATCTGAAAAGTAAAAAATATACTTGGTTATTTTGTAAGAAATTGGTAAAATTCCCAATTCAAGAAACATGTATATGAGACTTGTAATGTATCCACTTTGTTCAACGTTTTGTGTTAATAAAGCAGCTTATATATATAAAATAAATGCAGTACACGTAATAGCCACAACATTTTGCAGTGCCCCTATCCCATAAGGAGTTCCTGAAGGATCCATCTTGTCTTTCATTTTATTCTCCATTTTCATTAAAGTTACCCGCCAACCTCTATCACATACCTGTCCTCTATTATGGTGTTGTCATGGAGATTTACTATCTCATTCTCAATCCCTTATCAAAAAACACAAGACTTCCAATGATCTGTTTTCTGGCTGCAAAATAGCAAGTTACTCAAAAAAAAAAAAAGTTTCTCACAAGGCTTATGCAGTTGGACAATATGCTACAAGAACCATTAGGGGGGAAGAAAGCGGTCATTTCAGGTACCTCAGTATCTGGCCAGATCAGCAGCTACTCTTCCAGTACTGTGTAGAAATTGCCAAAGTCTTTATCTTTGCCCAGAACAAGAATTTACTTATAATCTCCCATTGTTGTCTTCAGCAGATAGAATGTAATTAAGAAAAGGAGTCCATCAGCGCTATAACTTCAGCTGTTTCAAAACTAACTTGGTTTCCATTCAAAGTGCTTCCAACCAAATTTGCTAGTTCATCACTCTTGTTCTCCTGTGATGTCTTGCTTTTTCTCTTCTCTTTCTTCCATCCTAAATGCATAAATCCTCTCACTCTGAATCTTGGAATGCTTTCTCACTTCTTGCAGAACTTGCTGTACCTCCAGGATTCTTTGATTTCCTCCCTCCACGATAATTATTTCCGTATTTGCTGGGTAAAAAGTTGGGTCTTTATCACAATATGCTCTGTTAACTGGATTTAAGTTGCTTGTTTTTACCCTGGCACAACTATAGTAATTTTTATTGACAAATATTCTTGTTTCCCCAATTCTTGAGATATTTTCCTTTCCTCCACAGTCTGTTTAGGATTTTTTTTTCCTTTAAGGAGTAGCTCTGTAGTTTCATAATTATTGGTCTTGCGTATTCTGTTTGACATCCCCAGGTGTGTATGTTGTATCTGGTTTATTTATTAATATTTCTTCCTCAGGTAGTAATGCCCATTGACAATTGACAGACCTTCATGATTCAGCAGATATTCCCCACCAGTTACTCTTGTATATTAGTAAAACAAAGTTTTTTTCTTCTGGCCCTGTCTTCAAGATAAACTAGTTTCTAATTTCTTCCTGCTGCACTTCCATTTCAACCAATTTTCTTTTAGTTCCACCTCAAACTTCTGCAGTGCTGTCAACTCATCTGTATTGCAGGTGAGGGTGTCTTCAAACTAGGTATATGTTTACAGATTGAAAGTTGACTTCCATGAACATCTGATCATCGAACACATCCCACACGGGGAAACTTAAGTAGCTGGCCAGCATTTCCTTGTAACACACACTCTGGACTGTTTTATACCCACCCCCCCAACTATATATACCAAGTCCGAGACCACATTACAATGGTGAAAAGGGCATGGAAGAGAAAATTTGTCCTTTTCCCCACTGCAGTGCAATCTCAGAGTTGGTATATGTGTATATATATATATATATATATATATATATATAGTTTGTATCGGGAAATGTTGGCAAACTACTTCCCCATGTAACACATTCACTGAAGTGAACATTCGATGAATGAACATTCAATGATCGTAAGTTCGCAAAAGTGAATCTTCAGTCAGTAAACAGTAAACATAGATCCCTTCAATCTTTCTATATAGTTCATTTTAACAAAGTTGCATGTATTTGTATCACTTCCTGACGTTTTATCAGTTTTGTCTTAAGGTGTAGCCATTTCCCATCTTCTCCCTCTTCTGCTTGGGTTTGATCTGTCATGTTGTCAGCCGTATGCTTCAGAGATCCCAGACATAAGTGTTTTTTTTTTTTTATTCCACCAGTTCATCTAAGTTTTCCTGTTTTTTGGTTTACACATCCAGATCTATTGGTATATTTTACCCAGTATTTGCTTATAGTTTGCAACTGCTGATGTTTAGCACTAAGTTACTGTTTTCCAGTTGGGAGAGCTGTTCTCTAACTGGTTAACACCTTACCTTGCAATTTAAACGTTGGCCAACAGCTGTCTAGCATACAGAATGCAAGTTACCCATGAAATGATAGTCATGCGTCTACATATGTATTATACGTGAATCAATGTACTGGGTTGCAGAGAGTTAATAAGTAGTAGCCAAGAACATTTCCTAAAAACAGTTGTGTTTAAATCAAAATGAAAGCAATTACTAAAACTTACTGCAGATTTAAGAGCTGGCATACATACTGTTAATATTGTTCAGTGACCCCATTTTACCCAAACATATGTGTCCATTGTTCACTATGTAGATTCCTATCATCAGGACCATTTTACTTGAAACTCATTCTTGCCATCTATTGCCTTGTTAATAATGCCTACATACAAAAAAAGATACTGTAGAAAAAATAAATTATTTTGTTTTTTTTTCCCTTTAAAAACAAGAAAAATTATTAAATATTGTGCTTGGCATTCTATAAAAGTGGAAGTGCAGCAGTTCTGTATTTTTCCTTTAGAGAAACAAAAATTACTTTAAGTATTGCACTAGTTAAGGAGCAGCATTCCACAGAAGCTAAAATGCAGTCTGTTACTATGGGATTAAGCTTGTTCTGTTAATTTGTGAGAGCAAGGTATTCTCATACTTGATATTCAATAGAAATGTAACCTTTCCCACACAGTATCAAACAGGACAAAGTAATATGCTGTGCAGACAACTAGTGATTTAAGTACAACATTTATAGCCTGCAAGACAAACTGTTACTAGCATACTGAAATGATCTTGGCAAGCTAATACGATTGAAAATAAATGACTGGCTTGTAAAGGTAACCCTATTAACCACATTTGAAACCCCATGCAACAAAACGAACATAGTCTGACATGTTATAACCATTATGAAAAACCTTCATGACAAGCCTTGCCTCCTGAAGAAGGGAAAAAAAAAACATTATTTGGGGGGTAACAAAGATTAGTACAATGAAAAAAATCAGCCCAGTATAAACTGTGATTGTCACTGGTTTGGAGACAGAGTAGGATCAGCTATCTGGTATGTTCAGTTACTGTTCCTTATCCATGACCAAGGATTCTACTTCTTCCATAGTGATTTCAGGGTTAGAAATTACCATGGAAAATCCTCTTTTTCAGCTGCTGCAGGCAGAGGCACGAACATCAAATTAAATATGAAAGCAATCTGACTGGGACACATTGAGTTATCTTCTGGAAGTATAACTCAAGTAGAATTTTTTCCATTTCTTCTGATTAGGAGGCTTAGATGGTAGGTATAGGTCTCTTCCTTCAGTTCTTTTTTTTATCTACTGCTCAAGTGTGTGGTTTACATGCTGTTCTTTCTGTCAATATGTACATATGACAGAGGGCTTTTATGAAGAAAACTGTGAATATCAGTGGTGGTAGTGAAGGTATAACGATATAGGCCCTGGAATTAAATTAGCATGAAATTGAACCTAGACTCTACATATGAGCATGCTGTATTTTCTCATATGTGGCACAAATGCTTTCAATTTTGATACAAAGCAGTACTGTGTAGTCTGGAGATATTCTGACTGGCTGGTTGGTGTGCTATTTTGATAGGGCTTCTAGATCTATGATAACTGAACATGGCCACTGAAATCTAGACACTTTTAAAAGTAAAAACCATGGGTTGATTTCCTGTCTATGATCTTGGATAATCCTGTGTGCCCATTGGGTGGCACAAGATAGTCTCACTGACAGGAGTTGCATCAATTTTTTTAATACAACTAAGTGGGTCAGTGTCTTCAGCTTTTTTTTTTTTTTTTATAAAGAGACCATTGATTTGAAGTCCATTTTCCAGATCATGAGTTTTAATCTTCAGGGCTTGAGACGTACTGTAATTGTCCTGAAACTGTTAAGTAGGGCAGAAAAAATTTCAGTGCTCAGTAGTTTAATTCAGGCTAAAGTTGACTAAGGATGTTTTGTAGACGTTGTAACTGATTCATGATTGCAGTTGGTGCTCTGAGTAAGGTGAGCATAGGCTGCAGTGGTTTGCATCAGTTTAGATAGTACTTCCTGCACTGGTCTGAGTGCTTTGATGCCTTTACAAGTTAAGTTTATCCTGACTGAAATCACTGTTGCAGTATTCCTAACACACAGGTTATCCCTACTGTTGTTCGGCTGGGGTACCAAAGCTTTACCTTCTCTGTATTGTATGTCCAACATGTGACCTAAGCTCACAGGAATAGGGGTATACAGGAGGGCATACAAGCATAATTCCTCAGACCATCTCACAATCAGCCTGAATGAAAATAACTTAGCCGTCAGACTGATCTTCATTTGGTCATGGATATCATTGCCTTAAATACTCAGATAAGTGCCCTGTTGAGGAACTTCCCTTTATATTTCTTAACGTTTTTTTTCTTACTGGTATTAGATGTCAGCTAGGTGGGGTAAGTGCGAGTGTTTTAGGTAAATCTTTTACAAAGATTGTCTGTTTTACTTAGGAGCACAACATGACTACAAAACTTGTTCCATCTGCCAATCCTTTGTACCCAACATGTTCCTTGATACCTAATGTCTCAAACACTTGGCCCACTCCAACATGGCAAATCCCACTTCCCCAGAATTACCTCCATCCTTAAGAAAAATCTTAAAAGGCCTAGGCCAAAGGCTCAGTCGGCCCTTTGAAACTCAGATGTACCTGCTAAGGTTTCAGAACCTGCAGTTTGTCTGATTCCTCCTCATGTCCCCTCTATTGAGACTCCGCTGGAAGCCTGTATCGCATCAAAGGCCTTGAAGACCTTGAATTTTGCAGATAGAGGTGAACCATGAATCATATCAGAGGGTTTCCCTCAGATCCTTGTTAGGTCAGAGATCCAAAGTAAGTAATCAAGGTATGTCAGGGAAATGAGCCACCGTGTTTAGTACAGGTGGACATCACACCTAAAATGAAGCTTCAGAAGACTAAATATGTTGCTTCCCGTGAATCACCCCCTTCCTCCTCTAGGGAGAAGGAATGGATGGATTTCTCTCAAGGTTTGTTCTAGTCCGTTTTGGCTCTAAAGTGTTCTCCTTTCTCTTCTCAACTCCCTCCCCTCACCCCACAAAAAAATGGATTCATCTTCCACTGAAGAGGCTTCTTATTTTGACCATACACTAGCCTACTCATCTCAAATGCTATTTCCTGACCAAGTCCCTTTAGATGATGAGGGCTCCTTTTCACCTGATTATCCAGTAGAAGTTTCTTTTGGTGAGCCAGTCTTAAATATGATGAAGCATTTTGAGTGGGAGTCTAGACATATGTCGGAGGTGCAAAAAAGATACTACAGCCTTTTGGAAATGGGCACCAAAGCCCCTTCCCCTGTATCTCCTATTCTTGAGGCTTTTCTTGGATTCTTTTCAGTTCACTTCTTTTGCCCCTGACTTTCAACCTGTGGCTTCCATAACACTAGACAGTCTTTATAAAGTCCCTGATGATCTTAAGCTTCTGTTTAAAAATCATATGACGGACTCTTCAACAGTTTCTCTCTCATATAGTTAGCTTTCTAAACTCCTTCCCAATCAGTGCTACTCTTCAGACAAGGATAGTAGGGCTATGGATCGCTGAGATAAAAAAGTTTATACCTGCTGCACTTTGGCATTCATGGCTACTAATTACTGAACCCAGATGACCAAATACTTGATATCCATTCTTAGTTGTATAAATAACATAATGGTGAATTTGTAGAATACTGATTCTAAAGAAATGTTATCTTTAATTAATCAGGTTGCACAAGCAGCCAGACACAGCATTAAATATAGTTATGATGCAATAGAGGCCTCGTCCAGAGCAGCTGCTATAGGCTCCGTAATCCGCAGATATGCAGGGTTACATAGCCAGCCAATTCTTGAGGACTTGAAAGAAAATTAGTTGACTTCCTGTTAGGCAAAGATCTCTTGTTTGTTGCCCAAGCTGCCAACCTTTTCAAAAACTTTCAAGAGCAGAATAAAGCAATGAAGGACTGCAGGCAGCTTCTGTTAACTTCTGTATCTAAGTATCAGTGGAATTACCCAATCAGTCCTACCTCTTTTGTCAGAAGGGATGCTAGGCATAGCTACAAACAAGGAAGGCTCCCATGAAGAGATTCCCAGATAAACCACAGAGGGAGGCCTCTTTTTGAGGACACATTTCTGTGACGGTCTTCAACCTCCTTTCCCCCTTGCCTCATGCTCTACCTTTCGCCTCTCAAATAGGCTGATCCAATTTTTCTCCACCTGGAAAAGATTACCACAGACACATGCCGTGTCTTAGATGCAGATTTCCCCTCTAAATGGCAACCTCCACCTTCACACAGAGATTCATTTGCCCCGACTTAGTTTCTAGGAACTATGGGCACAAAGCACAGTACAGTTAGTGCCAGAAGAGTTTGTGGGGTTTTACTCCATGTTTTTCCTAGTGCCAAGGAAAGAAGGGCAGTAAAGATCCATACTTGATCTCGCCTTACTAAACATCCTCTTAAAAGTATTAACTGTTAAAGTCCTCTCCCTGCAGACTCTGTTACCTTTCATTCTGCCCCAGGTTTTTTTTAGTATCCCTAGATCTAAAGGATGCTTACTTCCATATACCAATTCATACATTTTACGTGAGATATTCCTCAGGTTTCATACTGGCTTATCTTACTGTCAGTTTACTACTTTGCCTTTTGGCCGCAAAAGTTTTTACAAAGTATCTGGCACCAGAGATCGCCTTCTACCAAACCCAGGAATTCAGATTTTTCCTCTGCTTAGATGATCTGTTAATTCAAGCTACATCTCCACAAATTTGCCCAACAGCATGTCCAGTTCACCCCCCTCCTCCTTTCTAAGCTGGAGCTCACGATCAACTATAAAACATCCTCCCTGCAGCCATCTCAGGATCTAAGTTTTTTTGGGCTGTATGCCATGCACAGAGAATGCTGTCTGCTTACTTCAACAGAAGGTGCAGACCCTTGCAAACTACTTCCACATACTTGCCCCCCACCTTCAGCCAGTGCTCAGCCAGGGAGATCCTAAGGACTCTGGAGTTCATGGCAGCTACTATCTCAATACTCCCCCTAACCAGACTGAATATCAGGAAAATCCATTGGTACCTGAAAACGGTTTGAACTCAGCACTCACATCCTCTGGTTACCATGATTCTCTTTTTACCCTGTCTCAAATTGGAATTTGTATGGTGGAAGGATCAGGTAAAACTCAACCCAGGGCTTCTCATCACTCCTCCAACCCTAGTTAAGGAAATGCACACAAATGTCTCCGACAAGGCCTGGGGTATCTGAAGAGGCACCCATTGTGTACAGGGCAGACGGCAGCCAGTGCTACTAAATGAACATGTCAGCACACAGGAAGTGATGGCCATCATCCAAGCTCTTCAGGTATTTTCACATTTCTGGAAACTAGATACCCTATGAGTGTTCACAGACAGCACAATGGTAATGTGATACATAAGCAAGAAGGGAACAGGTCTTACCAATTGTGCAGATTGACACAGAAAGCCTAGAGCCTTGCCACCCAGAAAAACATGTCGCTCTCAGCCACATACATCCCATCACAGAACAGTGTGTTGGCAGATGATTTGAGCAACTCCTTGGAGGGCCTTCATGAGTGGACCCTAAACAGACAGGTTTTCCAGGGCATCCTTCACTATAAGGGGACCCCTCAGGTAGACCGGTTTGCTTGAAAGACAAACAAACCGCTTCCACTGTTTTACACCTGGGACCCTTGCCCCTCAGCTTGAAGGACAGATGTTTTCACTTTTCAGTGATAGAGAAGTTCCTCTATGCCTCACCTCCACTGTCCCTTATTCTAAGGTTTCTACTAAAGACACAAAAGGAAAAAACAAAACTCTTGTTACTGATTTCCCTTTGGCCAAGACAACATTGGTTCCTCCTTTTTCTTCTAGCCTGGGGCAAGTACTTCAAAACCAAGCAGATCTCATCACACAACAGAAAGGGTTACTGCTTCACCCAAAGCCTAACTGCAGATGATAGGGTTCTGATTCCTGAAAGGCACAATTTTTCTGAGAATGTTTAGGTTCTTCAAGAAACCAGGAGACCCACCACTTGAAAATCTTAGTCAAGTGGAAGTGATTCTCTAGTTGGTGCCAGTTGAATGGACAGGACCCCAACCAGTCATAGGTACGCTCCTTTCTGAAATGTCTGTGTGAACTCTTGCATACAGGTCTGGCCTACTCTTCCATAAAAGCCCACGTGTCAGCCCTTTGGCTTGCTTACCTCTTATTCCCCAGTTTATTTCCAAATTTGAGGTCGTTATTCCTTAAAGGGTTTCTGCATCTTTGACCACCTAGACAGCCCATTGTCCCTACTCAGGACCCAAACTTTGTGCTGGAGAAGCTTACCTTACTTCCTTTTGAAACATCAGCTTCAGCAAACCTCAAATTCTGCACTTGGAAAACTATGTAACTTCTGGCCCTCACTTGATTATAGGAGAGTTTTAGAGCTACAAACACTCATGTTCATTCTTCCCTTTATTATTATTGACAAAGACAAGGTGACCCTCAGGACTAGTCCTTCATTTATGCCTACCTAAAGTAATGAACTATTGTCTCTCAGTCAAGCCATGAAGCTACCTACCTTTTTTCCTAACCCAGAGAATGGGGGGATGCTCCATTCTCTGTACATGGGGACAGTGGATTTTCTGAAAATTCACAGACAGCTAAGGTTCTGTTTGGACAAAAAAATCCATTCAAAAAAATCCAACCAACTGTGTGTTTCTTTCATGGACACTGAACTGGGGCAACCAATATCCAAGCAAATCATTACAAGCTGGATCTCTACTGCCATCTAATTTTGTTATGGTTTACATGGCAAGTCTTTGCCGTCTTACCCTTAAGCTAATTTTACGAGAGCAGTAGCAACCTCTGGAACTTTCTAAAAAGGTGTAGATTCCATGCCCACACTGGAGGTTGCCACCTGGTCATCTGTACACAGTTTCACTAAATGCTACAGGATAGTTGGGTGCAGCACTACCTTCACTTTGTCAGGTCTATCTGGCCTCTTAGACAATTCTGCTGCCTTTTAACCAACCACTTTATGTTCCCCATTAGTTCTGGGAATCACCCATGTGTTAGGAATACTTCAGCAGTGACTTCAGTCAGGACATAGTACAGTTGTATAAGGAATTGCTGTAAAAGTAGATGTCCTACTGATCACTGTTTCAGTATTCCCTACCATTGATCACTGTTGCAGCATTGTATCCCACCCTCTTTCCTGTCTATATTTTTATTTTCTTCTTACTTAATCTCTTCAGTTCCTATCCCTGGGAAACACCCTAGAGCCAAGAGGGCTTTCTTACGACTTCACACTGTATACCTCCTAGCTGAACAGTTTTATGTCTCAGGGGTCTTCAGGCTGCTGGCTTGGTTTAGTCTTAGGAAGGAATTACACTTTTATGTCTGCCTATATACTCCTACACTTGCAAGCTGAAGTCACTTGCTGGGCATACGGTACCGGGAATGTAAAGCTTTGGTACCCCCATCAAACGACAGCAGTGATAACCCGTGTGTTAGGAATACTGTATCAGTGGGACATCTACTGTTATGGTGAATTCTTACACAACTGTACTTTCAGTGACCATATTTCCTTTTGGTGTAGCTTTTAGTCGGCCAGTCCAGTTAAATAAAAATATATGAATAATCCATTAGTACTAGAGCAAAATGTAATTTCTGTTGCTATGAGACACTTGTGCATAATAGTCTTTTCAGACCTTGAGTCCTTGTATTAAACCTTTAACTCATATGTATGCGTATAAGTAGGTTCCCAGTTTGCATACTATAAGTGTACCTGTTCATGCATAAGTTGCACTGCAGCAGTTTATACACAAGAATCCTTAACGTGATCTGTATTAATGACTACACTGGCAGTTTGTATGCATCTGCTTCTCTTTTGTATTGCACAGTTGTATATATATTGTGTAGTGATACTACTATGTAATAGTTTGTGAAGTAAATCATCAGTGTAATGTAATGCCGTAAAAAGGAGATTGTCAGTACGTATGCTGAACTTTGCCCAGAGCAGCTGCCCTGCCTTTTCCTTCCTCTTATATTTTCTAATGATCCGGTGAAAATATGTAGTCATACCCCTCTTCCTCATCATATACTTCCTGTTCAAGTTAATCCTGTCGCACACCCACTTTAATGCCTTACACACCTATAATGCATCCCACCTTACTGTCTGTCTTGTTTACAGAAAAGTGGCCAAGCTAAGCCTTTTTGTGTACATCATTCATCCATGTCCCACACCTTCCTATTTGTCTTCCTGTGTACTTTTTCAGAATTAGATGTAGTATTTCAGCTTTAGTCTTAGAAGAAGCTGACAGAAGGGGTTCATCATCTTCCTATTTCCTGAAGACGCACCCTTGGATTTGCTTCCTGACATTTGATTTGCCTTTGTTTCTTGCCTGTCGGGTCATGTTTTCTAAATGTAATCCCATAAATTATTTCCTGTCAGAGGTTTTTGAGACCAGCCTTGTAAGCATATGTTATACCTGTTATCCCTCATAGGTGCATCATTATGCTCTTGAAAAGGTTGAGGTAGAACTACCACTGTTCAGGTCATGCCTCCAACATTTTCAGGACCCTCACTAGGTTTTTAAACCTCATCAGCACTGCCCCCCAGCTTGATGACATATTTCTTTAGTTTCTTGACCAGATAAATCTAGTCTGTATAAGTGTCTTGTTTTTCACATCCTTATTCCACAGCTTTTCCTTCTAATGTTTGCTTTCTTCCCATATCCTAAAACTGTTGTCTAATCTATCTTCTCATTGTGTGTCCTCCTATAGTCCTGACCTCTGACCTTTGTAACCAGACCTGCTTAGTTTTCTGTTGTCACTATGAAACCTGGCTTTGCACATTTTGTATTTGCAAATGAATCCTTACTTTGAGATCCCATGCAAAGAACTAGGTTAAGGATTTTTCACCTTATAGATCCAAAATGCCAGGTACGACAAACCAGAGCAGGAAGATGACATAAAAATATATTTTATTGTGTTAGCGTTTTCACAGCTATCCAAGCCACTTCCCCAGACACAGAAATCAATGAACGTCACTCCATATTTAAAATAGAAACAGCCAATAAGAAAACACATATAATCTTGCAATTAATTCATAAATTAAGATTTTAAAGCTACAACACTTATAAAAACACTGTGAGCATATATATATATATAGTTACCTAACAAAAGATCGAGCATGTGAAATATCGAACACCATATGGTCACAATAAAGGTATGAACTTTATACCAATGCAAATGGCTGATATTACAGACTGTATGGTGGATTTGAATTTATTTACCCGTAATATAATGTTGAAAGTCTATTTTAAATCTAGTATAACTGAGCATACTGATAACCATTTAATGACATTTAGAAAACCCAGCTCCTTTATTCCCAATATCAATGCTGTGGTAGATGTACTTAAACGTAAATGTGAGGAAGAGATTATTTCATTGTTTGCGCATAGGAATATAGGGAAGGTCCATTACAATTTAAATATTAAAGAACAAGAAGTTTTACAGCACTTAATCTGTAACACTTCGTTAATGATAAAATCAGCTGACAAAGGAGGACCAGTTGTAATGGATAGGACCTTCTACGATGACCAAATGTTTAACTTAATACACGACAGACCAAATGTTTAACTTATTACACGACAGAGACACTTATACCTCCATTTCTCCCTCTTTTTTACAAAATATTATTAGAAGGGTCCATAACATTTTATATGATTGTTTATTGGGACGTAATATTACATTAGAGCAGTATAATTATTTTAAATGTGATAAACCTGTCACACTGGTAATATATGGGATTCCCAAGATTCATAAGGACCCGTATAAGCCACCTTTCAGGCCCATTGTATCTGGCAGGGGATGGTGTAGAAAAAACATATCTATTTATGTTGAAAAGCATTTGAGAAGTGTACTAAGTACTAACCAGTATGTATTGAATGATACCAAGAACTTCATAAGTGATTTATATGCCTTTCTAGGACATAGGAATTGTGGCACCTATTTTTTGGTGACCTTAGATGTGCAATCACTTTTTACCTGTATATCGAATGATGTTGGTATTGAGTGTCTGAAAGAGTATCTATCTAATAACAGCAAATTTACTGGTTCATTTATTGACTTGATATGTTTATTTATGGAAACCATCCTAGAAAATAATGTTTTTATTTTAAATGGGCTGTTGTATTGGCAACAGAAAGGCATAGCTATGGGCATCTCCAGTGCCAATAGCTATGCCAATATTGTTATGGCCTATTGGGAGAATAATTTTATTAATACATTTAAGGAGTTCATTTTCTACCACAGGTTTGTAAATGATCTTTTGTTGTTATGGGAAGGTGAAGAACAAGCGCTGTTAAAATTTCATGAATTTTTAAATGCAACCACCCCCTTTCTTAAATTCACATTTAATTACTCCAGAGATTCCATTAATTTCGTTGATGTTGCCTCTCTGTTTTAAAAACAGTTACATTTATCTACGAAAACATATAGAAAGAGTTGTCATAGGAACAACTATCTCCACAGGAAGAGTATGCACCCCTCACATATTCATCGTAACATAGTTAGTAATCAAGGGCTGCGAGCATCTAGACTGTGAATGTTAATGATTCAGATTTTACTAAAGAAATTGATTTCATGCAGGCTATGTTTAAACAGAGGGGTTATAGAGCACATGAAATAGAAACAGCTATACAAAATGCAACATGGATACGTAATAACAGGGGTAAACCCTACTATTCAGAAGACCCTTGGTCAAAACAATCTGTAAAGAAGAGATAATTATATGAGTACCTATAACCTATTCTAGTAGTATACATCAGATAGAAGAAGTTATAAAGAAAAATTGGCCAATATTGGCCATAGACAAAAATGTGCTTTCATTAGTAAGTAACAAACCTAAATTTACATCTAAAAATAAAAAGAACTTAAAACGGATGCTCTTGTTATCCAAAAACTATGGCCCAGAATATTAGTTCAAGCACTATATATGGTATATTCCTTTGTTCTAAATGTAACTGGTATACGTTTATAGACTCCACAGATGAATTTAAGCATTTTGACACTGGGAAACTTATAAAAATCCATCCCTGACGCAGTTGTGATACTATGCATATAGTTTATTTGGCTGTGTGTCAGCTTTGTTGCAGTTTTTATATTGGGAACATGGACTTCGGGATACGATTCATGAGTACATTTATAGTATTAATTATTCTATACAAAGTAATGCCGTACTAAACATGTCTTGATACATGGCATAGAACATAATTTTAAGTTTAAGGTGCTACAGGTTGTATATGAAGATGTCCGTGGTGGGGATATAGAAAACCAAGTGGAGAACTTGGAACTAAAATGGATTATAAGAATGAGAGGTAACACAGGTATACCTCCCAACCATACAGAATTACTCGGTTTTTACCGAGTTTTGGGGTCCAAATAAGGGGGTGCCATGAATTCTGAGTGGCACCTCTTCATTTCCGATTTTTTTTTTCTTTGCGCTTTTTGAGCTGACGTCATCACCTGCACAATGACGTCAGCTCCATCAGCCTGTCTGAATTGAGCTCAAGGGCTCAATTTCTGGCTGGCTGTTTGAGCGCAGAAACAGGTTTGGAGTTTATGGTGCATTGAGTTATTCCTTTATGGTGCTGCTGGAATCAGAATTTTATTTTCGAGGTGCTGCTGGACTCAGAATTTTATTTTTGATGGAGTTTTATTCTGCACGAAGTTGCTGGTGGAATTTGCTACATGCGGATGGGGCTTTGACTAGGCTTGTGCTGCTGGTTAAGGTATTTGTGTGTGGAGGTATCCATTTATCGTGCTGTTGGCTAAGGTATTTATTATCGTATATTCTTTAGCTGGGCTTTATGGAGTTTTGCAGATGTTCATCGTGTTACCCTGCTGCAGTCATCACACTTGGGTTATCCTGTCGTCAGGCGGTCCCGCAGTCGGCCTGAATTCCGAAGTCTTGGTCCGGCGTCGGTTGCTGTCGCTTCTTCCCTGACGTCAGTGCGCCAGAGGTATATAAGAGGCATCCAACGTCATTTTCTTCAGTCTTTCTTGCCGCGTGGTGCCCGAAGCAGAAGCAGTTCACAAGTGCCGGTCGGCCGACACCTGAGATTTTCGAATCGAGTTTCAGTCCGAAGTCTTCAAAGCTAAGTACCCCATTGGTGAACCTTTTCTTGCCTCAGTCCGATGTCAGAAAAAGTTAACAGTTGCATTTCTTGTGGGAAGCAAATACCTCATAAGGACTTTCATTCTTTTTGTATACCTTGCCTAGGCCCAGGCCACGACGTCACTGGTTGTTGGTTTTGTGCTAGGTTCAATAAGCAAACTATAAAGCGATGCTTTGATTTCGCACGACACTACTTCGGTAGGAAATTTAATTACACTATGCCGTCGGAGCAACCGACTACCGGTGTGCATAAAAAATGCAAAGATAAAGACAGACAGCCTAGATCCAAGCCAGACTCTGAGGCCTCGGCTGGGCCGGTCACCGGTTCTCCGGTTTTCAGTGAGGTGCCTACGCAGCCCCTGGTTACCATTGAATTGGATCCCCTGACCGCTTCGAATTCTCCAGCAGAGAGTTCTAGGCCAACGCAGCCATTTTCTCTAGGCCCTACCGACGACATTGCAGAAGGAGAAGCCGGTGCTGTAGAAACACCTTTGGTTTCTAAAGGTGCCTTTAGACCAACTACTCTCACCATAAAATCTTATGCTAAGCTTAAGACTCGTCTAAAACCAAAAAAGACTACACTTCAGTCTCCAGTTCAAGGCCCCATGCCTAAGAAACAGATGCTTAAAATGGCTGAAGATTTGATTTCTTTAATCAGGGCTTCCCAACCCCCCCCCCCCCGACAAAAGGCCTAGACAAGAGGAGGATTATGCATCCTCTGATCAAGTGTCTATTTCCTCAGCCTCCTCTGAGGAACAGGATTACTCCTTTCCCCCTTATGAAGATTCTGATGCTGAAGATTCCATTCCCTCAGCTTTTCCCCCTGAAGACTATTCCTTTGGGGAAACCTTACACACCATGAGGGAACATTTCCACTGGGAAGGTCAGGACTACTCCGTCTGAAAGAAAAGGCTCTGAGAGTTTCTTTTACTAGCACAGACCACTTGCTATCCCCCGAGTTTTAGACATTGTAGATGATGTTTTCTTAGAATCTAGTCTAAATCCAGATTCTCTGCCTCCTGCTCCAGCCAAACCTGATAGATACTATAGAGTGCCTGACTCACACAAATTCCTATACAAAAGCCCTGTTACTGATCTAGAGACAAACTCCCAGGGTCCCAAAGGGGCTAAGGCTTCTATGGCTAAAAATCCTGTACCCTCTGAAAGGGACTCCAGAGCACTAGATAGGTGGGGGAAGAAGGTTTACACCTCAGCTACTCTAGCTATGAGAGCACTAAATTGTTAATTTCACATGCTTAAATACCAGCAATTCCTAATGTCTCAAATAAAACAAAGATGGGCACGCACCCTCAACAGTCTGAATTCAAGGAAATGCAGGATCTGTTGCATGCAGCTGAACAGGTGGGCAAACATACTTTACAGTGTGGTTTTGATGCCTTGGAAGCTTCCTCTAGAGCAGCTGTTACTGGGTCTGTTATACGTAGGCATGCTTGGTTAAAGGAACAGTCTCTGCCTGATCATGTTAAAGCAAAGTTACTAGATGCACCTTTACAGCAGGATGTCTTATTTGGGGTTAAAGCAGAGGAGGTCTTAAAGAAAATGAAGGATAAGGCAAAGATATCTTACAGGTACAGCCCCCATGCTTCAGCAGAAATTGGCCCAAAAAATTGGTCCTTTCCAGGTTCTGACAGACCACAGAGGGGTAAATACAGGCGCCTAAGGGGCAGAGGACAAGCACAAACCCTTACAAACCTCGCCAATGGGGCACTGCAACACAGACGGGAGGAGAAGACAGGTCCCAAACTACTAGAAGGCAAACACAATGGCTTAAACCTCAAACTGCCAAGCAAAACTCTCTTGGCAGATCCCTCTGGAGGAAAATTAGCACTTTTTGCAGACAACTGGCGCATCGTCACAAAAGACAAATGGGTCCTAGACATTATCTCACAAGGATACAGATTCCATTTCCACACCTTGCCAAGGATAAAAGGGATGCCAAACCTGCCACAAAATCAATGGGCAGAGGCACAAAAACAAATTACAGCTCTCATGGACATGAGAGCCATTCAACTGGTACCTACACAGGAGCAAGGCCAAGGATTTTACTCAAGGCTTTTTCTAGTCCCCAGAAAGGACAATGCTTGGAGACCCATTCTGGACCTTTCAATTCTAAACACCTTCTTGCAAGTACCCAAATTCAAGATGCTAACATTACAGCAGCTTCTTCCCATGTTGGGAAAGAAAGCTTGGCTAGTAACGTTGGACCTCAAGGAGGCATACCTGCATGTCCCTATCAGACAAAATTGCAGAAGATACCTCTGTTTCATTGCAGGTTCAACCCATTACCAATTCTCTGCACTGCTCTTCGGCTTATCTACTGCACCAAGGGTCTTCACAAAATGCCTGGCACCAGTAATTCCATACTGCAGACAAAGAGTAATTAAAATATAGCCATACCTGGAAGACTGCCTCATCCAAGCAGAAAGCAAGGACATTCTCTTACAACACCTGGCTTTTGTAAAACACCTTCTAATTTGCCTAGGGTACACAGTAAATGAAAAGAAATCAAATCAAAACTAATGCCCTCACAAAATATGACATTCCTGGGTGCCAGCTTGAATACAACGGCCCAGATGGCTTATCTGACGCCAGACAAACAACTACAATTAACTCAATACTTCAGAACAATGGCAACAAAGACCCAACTCCCTGCAAGAAAAATTCTGCAGGCCTTGGGCTTCATGGTATCTTGCATACTACTAATACCATTTGCAAAACTGCATATGAGGAAATTACAATGGTACCTAAAAAGCGTATGGACTCAACACAGCCACAGCTTGGAAACAATGATACCTCTCATTCCCTGCCTTCAACAGGAGTTTCTATGGTGGTCACCTCAACAAGGGTCAGCCTTTCACCTTACCCCCAGCCAGGCAAACTATGACAACAGATGCATCGGACTATGCCTGGGGGGCACACATGGCAGGACGGTGCGTTCAAGGCATACGGACTGCAGATCAAAGGAATCTGCGCATCAATCAAAAAGAAATGCTAGCTGTACAGAATGCTCTGACAGCCTCAAGGACCTCTTACATCCAGGACAGCTCATCATAAGGACAGACAACACCACAGTAATGTGGTACATAAACAAACAAGGGGGTACACACTCCTACCCTCCAAGCAAGCAATGACCTTGTGGAACACAGCACTGGCTTACCAAGTTCAATTACATGCTCAATTCCTGCCAGGAAAAAAGAACACATTGGCAGATGACCCAAGCAGAAACATCATGGATCCCCATGAGTGGAAACTGGATCCACAAGTATTTGCAATGATAACTCAAAAATGGGGGCACCCAGACATAGACCCGTTTGCCAGCCCCCAAAACTATCAGCTAACAAAATTTTGCACAAGGACTTTTCACCATCAAGCTTGGAAAGTGGACGCACTCATATTCAGTTGGAAAATGCTGACAGTATATGCCTTCCCTCCATTACCCTTTCTCACAAAGGTGCTGCTGAAAGTCAGGATGGAGAGATCCTGAATGATACTCATTGCTCCAGACTGGCCACGCCAGCACTGGTACCCACTATTAAGGAATATGGCCCAGGGCCCACCATGGATTTTACCACAAATTACTCATCTGCTCACACAGCAAGACAGTCAGATTCTTCACAGCCAGCTCAAAACCTTAAACTTGTCTGCATGGCAAATCACCTAAGCAACCAGCCAGCTCCTCTTTCACAAGCTGTTATGGATGTTATTCTGGAGGCCAGGAGGCCCAGCACCCAGAATGCCTATTCAGACAAATGGAAAAGGTTTTGCGCCTGGAACCAAGCTAAAGGCCAAAATACCCTGCAGCCGAACATACCTCAGATTCTACAATATTTAACTGAGATGTTGCACAAAGGGCTTTCTTTTTCATCTATTAAAATCCACGCCTCAGCTATTTCAGCTCACTACAACACGGATCCTCCCTTATTTTCACATCCACTCCTAAGGCAGTTTCTCAGAGGGGCCAAAAACATTAGGCCTCCCAGGAGAGCACCAACACCTACTTGGGACCTCAATTTTGAGCCAGCTTTCTCAGCTGACTTAAAGTTTATGTCATGGAAGACTGCCCTGCTGCTAGCAATTACTTCAACCAGAAGAGTCTCAGAGCTTCAGGCCCTAATGGCAGTAGAGCCTTTCCTCATTTTTCATCAAGACAGAGTTTCTCTATGAACTAACCCCTCTTTATGCCTAAGGTGGTATCCAGTGTGGCTCTAAATCAAACCATCCATTTACCCACCTTCTTTCCAAATCCACAGAACAAAGGAGAAAGACTCCTGCATTCATTGGACATTCACAGGCAGCTACGTTACTACTTGGATAAAACTAAGGTTTTCAGAAAATCTGACCAGCTTTTTGTATCCTATGCTACAGCATCACAAGGAAAGGCTGTCTCAAAACAGACCATTTCTAAATGGATAGGACATTGCATACGTTTTTGCTACACCCACCATGGAAAATCAGTTCCTGCTAGCATAAGGCCCCACTCTACCAGGGCAGCAGCTACATCTACAGCCTTCCTCATGGGGGGTTCCAACCAAGGATATTCTGGAAGCTGCAACTTGGAGTTCAGTACACACCTTCACTAAACATTATCACTTACCACTTTACTCTAAGACTAGAGCTGGCTTCGCCACTGCAGTTTTGCAGGGCCTTCTAGCCTCCTCTAACCCTGTTTGACTCCACCTCCCATCCTTAGCTTTGGGATTCTACCCAAGTGTGATGACTGCAGCAGGGTAAGACGATGAACATAGTACAGTTTTGTACCTACCATAAATGTAGATGTTCGAGTGTATACCGTGCTGCAGTCCAGGTTACCCTCCCTCCATCCCCTCTGACCTAACTAAAACCTTTCAATACCTTAAAATCTGATACAACCTTTGTGGTGTATTTGCTTATAGCTGGAGGGATATTTTGTTTGTGCTAAACTTTTTATTATTGGTACTATCTACTGACCACCTTTTGGGGGGGGGGGGGCACCTGACATCTGGGGCAAGAAAAACTGAAGAAAATGGCGTTGGATGCCTCTTATATACCCCTGGCGCACTGACGTCAGGGAAGAAGCGACAGCAACCGACGCCGGACCAAGACTTTGGAATTCAGGCAGACCTCAGGACCGCCTGACGACAGGATA